>NC_054586.1:813573-929151 GCF_017654505.1 Polyodon spathula
AGGGGGAAGGGCAGTGATAACACTGCAAGTGCTGAGACAAGACACTTATTTATTATATCAGAAGTGTGTCACTCAAGTATATTTAGCTGTGTACTATTTTAGACTTGCTTGACTGGGGAGGGAAGAAGTATCGATAGGGGTTGACTAGCAGCTTTGGCCTCTGTAACTAATGCTGACCTAGAGGTCCAGAAAAAACAGTGCGCTTGGCTGCAGGCTGTTTATAACCATCATAGTAGGCCGTGTCAAAGGTATGCAGCCACAGAGAATCAGTCCCATCTGGCAGAGCTCCAGGCTCGCAGCCCTGCACTATCAGCGCTTTATTAACAACCCGCTGTCCCTGCTTTAAGGCCTGAGTCACACACGGCTGCAGCACAAGCACGGAACACAGGCAACAGCTAGCAGAAAAAATAAATAGTTTATCGAAAGCCACAGGGATGGCATTCCAGTGTGCTGTAATGACGGCATGACTTATTTTAAGGTTAAAAAAAAATAAATAAATAACATTTGCGGTAATTACTTTCACTTTTTTTTTTTTGCTTTCTTTTACTTAAAAAATACATACGGCAAGAAAAAAGAAGAAGAATTAATTAAAAGTTTGAAAAGCGTTTTTACCCTGGCACATTTTTATGAATAAGCGCCACAAGATCACGTGTGATCATGTGGCTTTTCCATCCACAACAATCTGCTCTGGTGAGCGCCCGCATCTAGTCTCCAAAGCTCATCCCATCACTACCGTTGTGAAAATATACAAAAGTATTGTGGGTACAATAATTATGCCTGTTTTGCTGTGGAACTCGAAACATAAAACTTGGTCCTACAGTGATTCCAATAATGTGTATAAAACCAGTGGTCTGCTATTGTACATTGTAATAAATAAAAACACAAGAAAAACTATAATCATACAGATGTCATTTCATTTTTAACTTATGCTTTTATTTCCCAAAGGGTTGATTCACTGATAAATGTGATTGTCATTGAGTGTGATAACAGTCCATTGTCTCCCATTGTATTCCAGCCAGGACATTTCACTGTGGTGATATTAAGTGGAGGGTAACATTCACAGCAGTGGTTTTCAGCTGGTCTGACTCGTGTGTATTTGTGTGTGTGTGTGTCAACGTGCGTGCGCATATTGCATCACTACTGGCACTCAAAATGTTATTTTAGTATTACTACATTAGTTTACATCCACTATAAAGGTTTAAACTAAACTCAGAGGTGTTATCCACCAAATGCAATGTTTATAAATAAAATATCCATCAACTACTGGAACAGATCGATCAGAGTTCCAGTACGTCTGTGTGCATCCCATGCACAAAACATACAGCGTAGCTGCACAAACCTTTATGTGTATTAGTGGTTCTGGAGTACAATCTGTGTTTGTGTGATTTATAAATAGATGGTTTGTTTGTATAAAAGAAACCGTTGCACACAGTCTGAACAGCCAGCACCCAAACTGCACTGGAGAACGTCTTTTATACAGTAAGGGACACTGCGTACTGACTGATAGTACGTTATGCATTTGCTTTGTTCTACTGCCGTTTTATTGAGTGCTTTCTGTATTACTCATTGAAAGTCACTGTTTTATCACTGCAAGACAAAAAAGTATTTAACTTTTGCATTGCGCTAGTGCTTGGGAGGAAAACTATTATTTCAAAAAACAGGCTTTCTGAGTTCAGTGGATGATAAATCAATGTGCTGTTCTGCAGTATAGTTCTGTAAAGTGTATGACTCACGCAAGCATGGCTTTCCCATCAATACACTGTCATGTAAGGGGTATTGTACATCTAAATATATAGGAGTGTACACATTTATTAGAACACCTCAAGATTTGTCATTTCTATCCTTTGTATACCTACCAGCATGAAAACCTAATTGTGAGAATTTCAATTTCCGCTCAGTAATCAGTGATATAGAAACAATAGGCACTCCTGTGTGAAACCACTTTGTGCTTTCATTAGGCAGCTTAAACAACTTCTAAAAAGTCTCCTGCATTTTACCATTTGTGGCAGAAGCAGTGGGGTGCTCTGATACAGAAGCAATGGGGTGTTCTAATACAGAAGCAATGGGGTGTTCTGATACAGAAGCAATGGGGTGCTCTGATACAGAAGCAGTGGGGTGTTCTGATACAGAAGCAATGGGGTGCTCTGATACAGAAGCAATGGGGTGTTGTAATACAGAAGCAATGGGGTGCTCTGATACAGAAGCAATGGGGTGCTCTGATACAGAAGCAATGGGGTGTTCTAATACAGAAGCAGTGGGGTGTTCTGATACAGAAGCAATGGGGTGTTCTGATACAGAAGCAATGGGGTGCTCTGATACAGAAGCAATGGGGTGTTCTGATACAGAAGCAATGGGGTGTCCTAATACAGAAGCAATGGGGTGTTCTGATACATTTGCACACTGCTGTAATTCTAAGTATTAAGGCATTTAACAGTTAGTATTCATTACAGTACATGAATCATTTGTGATGTGATCCCCAGATTTATATGCTATAAAAAACAACAGACTATAGCCCTTTATTCATGTTCCAGCTTGATATAAAATCAAGCTTTAAAACTGAGGCTATTCATTTTTCTTTGAACAATACTGATTTATTCGCAGAACACGACAAAACAAACAATCACAGTCAGGTCATGATTCAAAGCAATAGAACATTAAATAGAAGAGATTATCTCCAAATCACTTAGCAGTGAAGAGTGGGGACGGGCTTAGCAGCCTGGCTGACAGTCAGTTTCTGCAGACGTTCATTTTAAAATGATGTTGTCTTTCCTGAGGTCAGCAGTATTGAGGTTGCCTCAATTGGAATCCAATAGTTTTTTAAAAGGATCTTGTTTGTCTGCTGACTGTGTTTGCATGGCGGAGACGCCCTATTGATCCTCGCATTGATATTGAGAGAAAGATAGAGCTCTTGAGTTAAACACTCTATAGCCAAGACACCACATTAAGAAAAACAGAATTTGCAAAGATGGGAAATATCTTGATTGTAATCATGATAATCTATTACAATAGCTCACAACTGATTCATTTTATCAGTAGATGTGATCTCTTACTTGATTCAAATAGTTAAGCAGCATTGAACCTCCCTTTCTGTAAAATGTACTAACGTGATCCATAAGAGAATAATGTGATACCGTACAGGGTTCCATTCCATTCCTTAACAGTCCAGTACTCACGGTACTGTAAGATCTGTGTTATTTCTCAGTTTTATGGAGCTATTCAATCAGACTTCTAGAACCCTCCTGCATTTGTCATAAAATTAATGTTAGCATCCAACAAGGCATTGAATTAAAACACATACCATACACACATCTCTGGAAAGCGAGATTCAATTTTGCTGGGTATATATAAAGTCCTGTTCTGAGACTTAAAACTTAAGAACAATAAATTGTGGTAAATGCATTCTAATTCTGAATTGTTCCAATAATGTTAGAAGGAAGAGGGTTGGGGGTGGGGTTGGGGTTGGGGTTGGGGTTGGGGTTAGGGGGGGTGGCTGGTATCACTAAGTTGAAAGGTCATTTTATCACATGCTTCAAATAGAATGTGAAAGTCTGGTCAGTCGTAGGCAATGACAAAAACGAACTCAAGATGAGGAAGCCAAGAAACACTCAATAGAAAACAAAAAAGCAAAAGAAAGCTGCCTGTTCTTGCATTATCTGAACACGCGTCCTCCGAGACGGTTTGGCCCTCTGCGCTGTGCCTTTGGTTTATATCCTAACGTGTGGATTATCTTGGAGTGTTTGGGGAATTTAGTGCAAGCAATTACATCTCTGCCTTCACGCTCTGCCACCTCCCCAACGAGATTTCAAACTCCCTGTCTGTACACTTCATCCAGCGCTCCGGTGAAGAGCCCCTGCCAGCCTGCCTCTCATTAAGCTTGGCAAAGGGCAGCCTGTCAAATCGGGCAGGATGCATCGCTAATGGGGCTCCTTTTTTCTTCTTATTCAGTGCAAACAGCTTTGTCCAGGAAAGAAGGCTACCAAAAAGACCAAACTTATTTTCCAGCTTGTTCTGACAAACTTAACAGGAAAGTGCTCCTGGTTGATTGCTGCTTAATTAATGCGTGTCTAATTCCAGTTAATGCAGTTTTACCTTGTTTTCCTCATGACAGTTTGACATGTTTTTTAATACGCTTTATTGCATCCAGCTGTGCTTTACAATGCATGCCTGTGCTTCACCAGGCTTCCACCGTGCCTCTCTGGTGCTACACTTCGCTTTGTTTTTACTATGGGCCACTTTTGGGGCACGTTTTAAGCATTCCTACATCTTTGTAAGGACCTCCCATATAAAAAATGAATGTATGTAGCATACAATTGAAATGTAAATAATATATTTAGCATAGCATCCCATTTAAATAAAAGGACCACTTTTGTAGGAAAGCACATTCTTAATTGACTTTGATGACATCACGGCTTTAAGTAAACCTGGGATCCAAGCCAAGCACCTCTTTATTTATTCTGTTCAAGTTTCTTAAGTGTTGAAATGTGTTACCTTTTTAGCAGCGCTGCATTTCTTTATCTCTGAAATACTTCACAGTGACGCATTGCTTGAAGGCTTGATTTGCTATTGACGGCAATATAAAGTCATTTTCAAAATTAAGGTAATGAGAGACACACACACACACACACACGCACACGCACGCACACACACACACACGCACGCACACACGCACACACGCACACACACACACACACATACACACACACACGCACGCGAGTCTCAGACCCTGCCCGTTTTGTGGCACAAGCAATCTTCTATTTGGACAGATGGCTTCCTTTTGCTGATCGCTAGGCGGAATTTCACCAGCATTCTCAACTCGGAACCCTAACATTCCAACTTCATTATTCCAACAGTTCCATTTTGTCCCTTCATTGTTTTTTTGTTTTTTTTATCTTGACTCAGGAGTTGATTTGATTGACTTTTAAATGCTCTAAAAACCCAGCCCCTGTTTATTTTTGAGCTGTATTTTATATTCTGTTCTTTTTGCATTCAAATGTATGATTGAGCATTATGAATGGACAAGTTAAGCCCAACACAAAAATGGAATGGAATTTGTTAAAAGCGTGTCCTATTTAAAAAATAATAATAATAATAATAATTGGGATTGAAAATGCTGCGCTCTAGCCCTGGGAAAGACTGAAAGAATGCCTGGAAATTAAATCTCTTGGGAAACCGGAATACTCCCAGACGCGTTCCATAGATATTCTTAGTGTTGTATGATGCCCAACGCTGGACAAACGACAATAAATACAGAGCAGCTAAATAGATCTCTGCTTAAATATTGTACTGTACAGATATGGGCCAAAGGTTTGCATCACCCTGTACAATGAACTATGTTTGCTTGATAAAGTTGAATGAAACCTGGTGAATAACGTTACATTAACATAACGAAAAACTGAGAAAAATTGAAAAATGTGACAAATCTAACACGATACTGTATTACTATTGTGGCTTCCTGTAGACTTTTGTGATATCTTTTTGTACTCTACTTGATTACATGATGTTAAATAAAAGATCTAAATGATATATATATATATATATATCATCGTGACACAGAGGGCACAGGCTCTGCACATGGGGGGGGGGGGGGTGTTGGAGGTTTACATGCTGATGGCATTCTGTGATTGTGTAAATGTGGGAGTAACTGACTGATTGTGTAATTGTTTGATTGTGTAAATGGATGGGAGAAAAGTGTGGAATGTGGTCAGGTGGTGATTGATTAATTAATTGTCAATCAGCCCTGGCCACATGGTATAAAAATGAGACAAGGAGAGTAGGAGAGGAGCGGAAACCTGTGTGGCGAGACAGTAGTGAGTGGAACATTTATAGTTTCTACTTTACAGCCCTCAAGCCCGTCTTCTGTTTGTTTATTAGGTGTTTAAATAAAACTTTATTTGTCCCTGAACTAAATTGCTTGTTTTTGTGTACAGGACCCTTGGAGATTGTCCTAGACAGGCACAGCCAAGCCCTTTTGAGAACGGACAATGGCATAATAATAGAATCCTGCCTCAATCCAAAACTTCTAGATGGGCCGCAGCTGTGTTCTTTAATAGCTTCTGATTTATATAAATATACATTATATAAATAAATCTTTTTCAAAAAGCAGTCTGTGTTCTGCGTGCCACACCAGAGTATGTGCAGTACAAACTTGCGATCTGGTGCCAAATATGATCCGACAATAAAACCGAGAGGGGATTCAGAATCGTCATAAAATCAGACACTTGTTTTTTTTACCGTTTTCCTAATAGCTGTATTTTGTTAACATGTCACATCATACAGCATCACATGTGTTAGACCGATTATAATTTATCTTTCTATATTTGGTACTATTTAAATATAAGGCTGGCTGGGCCATAATTACAATTCTAAGGAAATCATAGTGCATCACATGTGTTAGATCAGTTATGATAGTTTTTTTTTTTTTTAATGTTACTTTTTAAATATAAGGCTAGCTGTGATTCTAGATGAGAACTGGTTTGGTTACACAACCCTTTCCAACAGTAAGATCAAGTTGCTAGAAAGCTATGCTAAGACCATCTTGGTAACCCCACCAGTAAGGAACCAGTATATGTGTGTTTCAATTCCCAACACCAGTGGAGACTGCAATTTCCAGCAGAGGATACCCTTACAAGGCACTAAACGATCCGTCCCGTTCTGTGCTGTTCACCCCTCTCGCTTTATCTGTCCTGAAACTGCATGTAAAGACATTTCAGCTTCAACACTCACAATCACTCAACCCCTGACCTCTGTGTCTTCTCACTGCAAAATAAAGCTTTGAGAGAGGGGAAGAGGGACGAGAGAATGGGAGAGGAGGCTAGTGAGAGGAAGAATTGCTTCTCAATTCTTGAAATAGTTTTGTCATTAGCTGTGTTTCGCAGTATAAACAGGGATACACCAGCCTGTACAGCTACACTAAACTTCCTGTTGGAAAACGACAAGCCAAATATTTGTACACTGCATTTTCTCACCGAAACTAAGCAGACTGTGTATAGTAACCCTTTCGCTGCTGACACATACTTGAGAAACGCTTGCACAAATAGATTGTCTTTTGTATTACTGATATACCGGTATGTATTCAAAACAGGAAAAGCTTATTTAAGATTGCCTACATGTGACAGAAAAGAATGGGAATCCTATGCATGCAATGTTGGTCATTTTTCCTACTTTGCATCCATTTTTAATGATAGCGGTCTCTTTAAACAACATCTTTTAATTTTCATCACATCTAATACTAAACAGCACGTTGCACAGTGAGGTTTCTCAAAGATGGTGCCAACATTAAGAAGTGCATCTACACAAACTTACTGAAATGCTGTATTCGAGGTCTTATTGACTAGCATCCGCTGCTTGAATGGATTGCCATGGGCAGTATGCAGGGAGTATGGAGGTGCTGGGAGCTGTTATTCCTGTCAAGGACTGCTATGAAATGGTCAGGCTGTGTGAATCGCTTCTGGCTCAGTGGAGCCACAAGCTGAGGGGTAATCCACTGCACACACATGTTGATGTTCATTTTAATCTCAACAAAGAATGGAATTCATGATAGGCTACAGATCAGCTATAGACAGCATGCATTAAATACAGTATTCGCTGAAGGTAAAGCTGATGTATTGTAGACAGGTGATTAATGAACCACATTCTATCGTTATGCTATAGACGTCACCCTTTAGGTGAAACAATTTAGAACAGGGTTGGAACAAAGACCAGGAGTGGAAGGGCCAACCTTGGACACAGCTGCTTTAAAATAGATTTAGTTGCTCATGTTTTGATCATGAATGCAGCACCTGCTCCTAAGCCATTTCAGGTGTCACCTTCGCATTGTCAATGCTAAATATCACGACACCTTTCACTTTGACCTGTCACCGAAGATGGCTAGCAAATTGGGGTCATGTGACTTTTTGTTATCGGGACAATAAAGCCCTAACGCTTTGAGATACAGGCTTCATACTCGATACATATATGTATTCTGCCATTGCCTAGCTCAGGGTCGTGGGATTTGTACAAGTAAAATTAACCCTTTCATGCCAGTGTTTTAACATGGGGCACACTTTGACCTCTGACTTAACATGGCTTCCATGCTGATGTCATGGAGACAGATGTATTTAAAAGAATGTATTGCAGGACGCTCAACAACCTAAGAAAGCAGCCACAAGTGCTCCTGAAGAAATCTGTTTCAACAAAAAGAGGAGCTGAAGGTAGTTAAATAAATCGAGCCATTTTCTTCTGCTTCCCGACTCTTCCATTTCAGTGCACACTTGGACAGGAATGATCAGAACTCTAATGCTCACATTCCTCACAAGCAGACCATGCTAACGTTTTTAGATCCACACTCAGCACCGTTATCAGGCTGCGGAGTGGGGGAGAAAAAAAGGCAGCAGACAAATGTAAGCTGAATGCTTGCCGAGCGCTCCAAAGAAAGAAAAAAATGTAACTATAAACAAGAAGCGTTCTTTAAAAAAGATACAGCAAGAGTTCACACGACAAGAGCAGGTTTTTTGAGCAAGGAGGATTTTTCGTCGCATGGAGCACTGTGGCAAAGCGCCCGCCCCTGTGTGTATTTTGTGTTGTATGTGGTGTGTTAATGTTGGTGTGTAGTCATTGGTACACAGGATATAAACGGGTCTGTGTAACACGAGTGTTTAAAATGTATATTTGCATTTAGGCACGAGGATTGCACAGACCCGTTTATATCCCATACTAGCCTCTGCACCACAACCCCTTCGCTGAATGGTAAGACGTTTGTCTTTCAACCGTGGTGTTTGAAGTTCGAGTCCAGCCCTGGCAGTTCCATTCAGTTCAATAGGCTGAGATTCAAGGTCAATACAGGTGCAACCCCTGCTTTTTAGAGGTCTTTTGAATGAACGAAATACTGTGATTAGAGTACAGTCTTGGGACTGCACTCTCTCCCTTGAAATTACTCCCAGACACAATTACTGTTAACCAAACAGAATATTAAAAGCATCCACTTCATTTTCCAGTCATCAGTGGGGTTTTTTTTGTTTTTTTTTCATAAGGAAGGGTTTTCTGCAATTGCAACTTGGCATCAATGTAAAAGGGTTACAAAATGTAACCTGAAATTATGGAAATCTCTTCATAGATGAAGGAACAGCCCTAGGATTAAATAAGGGTGCTGCTATGTTATCAGTGTAACCACCAAATAACCAAAATGATTACCGAAGTTGAAATGTTTCAGTCTGAATATAGCTTTCAGTCTAGCATTCTCGCTAGAGTTAAAAATACATACAGTGCCATTGCAGCTGCATTATTTTCCTGTTTTATAGAGCTGTAAAGTTGAGGTCAGTAATATCCAGCTGTGGCTTGCCTAGGCAGGATGGCTAATATACAGCACTGTCTGTCTCCTGACATTCACTCTAACGTGTGCAGCACACTCAGAACTGGCATTAGACTCCAGGGGGGCCCCAGGCAGAGGCTAAGGCATGGGCCCCTCCCTCCTCCCTCCTCCCACCCTCACGTTGAGCGACTTCCATTGCCACTTTGCTTGGAAAAGGACTTTCACGTCAGAAATAAAGAAATGACTTTAATAATTCAGAATGCAAACTAGAAGATCAGTAGGTGCCTGTTAAAAGGTGATGATACCATTTTATATTAGCCATTGACGTCAAAGGAAACAGTGTGATGAAGTAGACTGTGACTGGGCAGCACTCTTAGGAATTTGTGTGTTAAATGTATGTTTTTCAATACTCTGGAGATATGATCTAACTTAGCCTAGTGCCCCGCTCCCCAAAAGAGGCACTTCTTTAAAACGCTCTCATGAGCATATATCCATACTTGCTTTGGATAATTGTTCAATAGTTGCATTTCAGAAAGGATGTGACCAATGTGAGCACATGCCTGAAAATGACAGCAAACGCATTTTCCTCGTGGTGATCTGATCACGTTTTAAACTTAGAATGTTTTTTTTTATTATTATTATTATTATTATGGTCCTCCTTCAGACGCTCAGACCACTTACTGGATATTTTCGTCACTGTGTTCAGAGCTCTGCAGTAAAGTCAGCTTGATAAAATGCAGCATGTGTGGATAAACCCCAAGCGACTCTGTGACAGAAGTCTTTTTTTTTTTTAATAAGGGAATGGAATGGTAAAGCCCTGCACAGAAACCAGGCAACAATAAAAGTGTGTGGCAGAGTGATGAGGTAATTCAATAAAGAGCCATGTGCTGCCCTGGAGCTAACGTTGTACTATCTGGGGATGAGATTCGCTGGGTCTGTTCTGATTCTTATAAACCAGGCAGTGGTGTTTGATGTCTCTCTGCTCTGGCTCACAGATTACAGCTGCACTCTTCTTTGAGTCAGAGAGGCACACATTTCCTCTCATCTGGGGCACCAATATTGTTTACTGCCATACTGGCTTTTAAAACACTCAATGCGGAACTGAATTGCCATTGAGTGGTACTCGGTTGTAAAGGTGAGGGAAGGACAGATTTTCTTGTTTTGAAATCAACACGTTAATCAATCGATTGATTTAACACCTGCTGATCAATACTTCCTAAAACACAGGTACGAGTATCAGAACACCCCTAATTGGCAACGTCGATGATGAAAGGAAATGAACAAACACAGGCAAAGCATTTAAAGAAAGTCGTCTGGCGAGTGTGCGTGTGCCCGGTGTATTGGTGCGCGTGAGTAAAGTTGATTGAAAAAACAGTAAAGATATTCTTTACCCTCTTTTCCCTTGATCAGATTCGCTGGGCGGGAGATGGATAGGATGGATTTTGCAGAAACTGGCCTGCATTCTTCATGATGTGTCACGGAAACAAACAGCAGGGTAACTTGTATTTAATTGAAAACAGACGCACAGCAACAAAGCACAGATAATGAAACAGAAGGGAGTCTGCTGATAGAATTCTTAAAGAAGTATAGCTATGGCCCGAAGTTTTGCATCACCCTATAGATTAACTAAATTTGCTTCATAAAGTCGAATGAAACCTGCTGAATAACGTTAACATACTGAATTACACACCGCTTTGCAGTTTTCCACATTTTTTTTTTTTTTTTTTTTAAAAGAATGAACAGTACAGAAAGCCAGACGGCTCTCTCGCTCTCTCCTCCTCGAGGCGAAGTGTCTGAGTCTCATCACCAAGCCCCAGCTTTCTCTTTTTCCAGACCCCTGTACATAACCCTATCAGTGTCTGCTCTTGTATATATATCCCCCAGTTTCTTCATTCTTAATTTAGACGATTCTGTTCTACAGAATGTCAGAAACCCATCTTTCAAAATCATTATTGAACATCATGTTATCAAAGAAACTAGAAAAGGGTCTACTGAAATCCGTGATAGTAGTACAGTATTTCATGTTATATTTTGAAATGTCCCATTTTTTAATTGTCAGTTTTTTTGTTATATATGGAAAACTACAAAGCAGTGTGCAATTCAATATGGTAACGTAACATTATTCAGCAGGTTTCTTTTAACTTTATAAAGCAAAATGAGTTAGTTCTATAGGGTGAAAAGTTTTGGCCCTAGCTGTACATAGTCTATATAAATGTATGTACAATCTCTTCTTATAGTTCCCCTGTACTGCTCCAGATTGATGTGTCTATGGAACGGATTATGAATAAATATTGAATGTGAAATCAATTATCTTACAGTACACTTTATAAAAAAACTGAATAAAATTTATATTTGGCATTCATTTTTCTGACAGTATTATAAATGGCAAACTTTGATAACATTCCACACTTAGATAATGTATTTTAAATCTTTTTGCAACTATTTGAGAGAAGGTTTAATATAATGAAACTATATAACTATTGACAAAAAAGAGCACTATTGAACTACAAAATATTTCGTTAACACTTTACATTAAGTGTCTCTAATTACTGTGTATTTACATAGTTGTTATGCATAGTTACAATGTACTTAATTTGCATGCTATACCTCTAATCCTAACCCTAACCCTAACCGTTTTCTGATACAATTATGTCCTTACATATATCATGCAAAAACATTGACATGTTAAGCGCATTGTAACTATGCATAATATCATTGTAATTCTGTGTAAGTACACATGTAACTACTATGCAAATACTCACTAATTAAAGGAACATAATGCAAAGAGTTACCAATAATAAAAAAAGGGCATCTAACGTCTTCTGTAAGTTTTACAGTTGCTTTGTTAATAGGGTGTGCGTGTGGAAATACATGCCAGGCGTGTGTGGATCCGGGGATGTTTTCATTATTTTATTTGAATTGAGTACAGCTGCAGCAGCGCTGAAGAGCGTTCTCATTACCCGCCAGAGCCCGATGGGAAAACAAAAAGCCTTTCGAAGGATTTTCATTTCCCTGGGTGAAGAAAGAAAACACGGGAGGAAGGGCCTTTGCTTGGAAAGCTCTTAAATTATGGGATGCTCCACTTTCTTCTGTCAGAGATAAGGGGCCCCTATTACAAACCAATATTACAAAATAGTTTTTTTTTTTTATATATCTTAGTTTTCCAACTTTACAATGAAAACTGCTTTTTCTGTTTGCCTTTTCTTTTCAATTTTATATAAAAAAATTATAGAACATTTTATCACATTTTTGTTTCAGACTCTCAGTTGTCCTAAACCTCCTCTTTATTTAATAAAGTCCCAGCTTTGCTTTCACATATCTGCTCCTCTTAATACATCAACTCTAATCAGCCTGTCCCATTACAACTTCGGTAGCGCTGTGCTCTCCCGAGAAATCTGAAGGCAGCCAACTGCTGTATTTCTTTCCAAATTCTCGAAAATGAATGCTAGGGTTGTTCTTAAAATAATCTGAGTGCATCAATCTGAGCATTCAGGGAAGCTGTTTCTTAAATGGTTGAAAGGGGTTACAGTAAACCATAAATAACCTGCCTGGAAGCCTGTTTTCAAATGCGACACTAAGCAGCTTTCCAGACATCTCAAAAGGAGTGGTCAAGGATTTGGGAGCAATGGAGACTAAACTGCTCCCTCCCTCACCCCCTAAGAGAAAGGGTGCTCCCTCCAGTCCAGGACAGGTTGAGGCATGGAGACTGAACTGCTCCCTCACCCCTACAAATTAATTTTGTTACAAGATGAAGACAGAAAGTCTGGAGGAGAACTAAAACATCTAACCACAAACAGCAAAAATCTGATTGATGCAGCAGAGCTTTCTATGTACCTCCTTCTCAATGAGACTGCATCTACCTCCTTCTCAATGAGACTGCATCTACCTCCTTCTCAATGAGACTGCATCTACCTCCTTCTCAATGAGACTGCATCTACCTCCTTCTCAATGAGACTGCATCTACCTCCTTCTCAATGAGACTGCATCTACCTCCTTCTCAATGAGACTGCATCTACCTCCTCAATGAGACTGCATCTACCTCCTCCTCAATGAGACTGCATCTACCTCCTTCTCAATGAGACTGCATCTACCTCCTCAATGAGACTGCATCTACCTCCTTCTCAATGAGACTGCATCTACCTCCTCAATGAGACTGCATCTACCTCCTTCTCAATGAGACTGCATCTACCTCCTTCTCACCTCCTTCTCAATGAGACTGCATCTACCTCCTTCTCAATGAGACTGCATCTACCTCCTTCTCAATGAAACTGCATCTACCTCCTTCTCAATGAGACTGCATCTACCGCCTTCTCAATAAGACTGCATCTACCTCCTTCTCAATTACTCTGCATGTACCAGTGTGTTGAAACAAAACAAGAGATCGCACAACAGCTCGTTGCAGGCCATCTATCATGGCAGCCGACAGCCACGAAAATAATCAGTGAGCACCTCAGCAGCGATTCTAAGGTCTTCTTGGCTAGACAGGGCAGGAATGTTTTTTCATGTTTAACTCTCAAGTCTCACTCATCAGCCCACCAATGCTTCTTCTGTTCCTAGTAGCTGGTTGATCTCACAACTGGGGTCTTCATGATTCAGTATCAACAGCATGTATGGGTCACCCATTCCACATCCTCTTTGTATAGAAGTGTCTCTGATTCTCGGTCCTGAACCTCCACTTTATTTCCAGCTGTGTGTCCTCCAGTCCTGGTTCCTGTGCTGCGTTCATAGTATTGGCTAGGCTTGAAATCGCATGGATAAACACTTTTGTTACCAAGCTACTGCACCCTAGAGGTGAGAACCAGCAACTTCAGTAACTGAGGAGCCCATAGATAAATACTTATTTATGCAACGGATAACCACTATGCAGTGATAAAGCTCTTGCAAGAAATCGTCTTGTAGCGCCTTATAAATCATTCATTTCGATAGACTTGCTTTTAAGTGCCGTTTTCACATTAGGCTTTTGAGAAGACAAAAAAATGATTGCAAAAAAAGAACTCTGTGTACATAATGTGTGCAATAAAAAATAAAAATAAATGCTTTCCTGGATTGAATGACAATAATGTTCTGTAACGATATATTTTAGGATGCGTCATCTGTGAGTTGGAAAATGTCTATTTCGCTCCTGTTCATGAGATTAGCCGGCCTGGTGTTATTCAAACCTGGAGATTATCAAAACAGGACGAGGTCGGCATGCAGCTACCAACACCAACAACAAAGCACGAGATCCACATGCATCTATGGAAGCTACTGTAGATCACCAGTACATCAGGGTTAGAAATAAAAATGCTATCCCTCTTCATTAATGATAAGATCCGCTACCTTCTCCGAATCCAGCTGTTTAATTTAGGTTTAAAAATCCTTTTTCTGCTGTACTGGTTATTTAAACAGGATGCTCTGGGGATGTCCTCATTCCCTCTATCTAAGAGATAATGGCTTTGCTGTGGCGTGTTACTAGGTAGCAATGGAACTCAACAGAGTCAACAAAGGATTCTTTGAACAGGGGAGTTCCATTGTTGTGGAGGACCACGGCAATGCCATTCTCCCTGTTATATCACAACTTTCCAAATGGGATTTATTTAGTTCTCTTTGCTGGTCTGAAACAGTTTATTATGAGTTAATTTTTTGAGAGGAGGGCTCAAGCAACCAAGGGGAAGCGTTTAATCAGAAGCGGCATCTCAGCTGTGCTTTATTTGCCATCCCATTATTGAGAAATAACAGAACAGCTGTCCTCCCTATAAAACAATAGGAGCGCGGTGCCCGGTTGTGGTTTCATTCTGTAATATAATCATAATCTCCAACAGGCTTTGAGCTGCACTACAGCAGACTCAAACTGCCATTTGGTTTTCTTGTCCAGTGCAAGAGCCAAACACCTAGTGCACTTGTTTTCTTTAAACTGTTCGACACAAAGAAACAATCAATAAAAACCATTAGAAAAAAAATTGATTCCTGGTGTTCGAGGACACTGCCAAGTGCAGTTTAGCGGTATTAAATTGCATCTGCGCTTTGTGATCGCTGCTGTAATGTAATAGCTCCATTACATGTATCTGTTTTGTATCTGTTTTGCTCAGCTTGCTTCTCAATGTTTCGGTGCCATTATGTTTGATCCGGTTCTTTCTTTCTCATTTCAGCAAGAATGGATTCTTCTTGTACTTCTAATGCATACTGCAAAGCAAGAACTTCATTTTGCAGATGCACAGCTATGGACATATTTGTTTTGATATTTAAAGTTTTGCATCACCCTATAGAATTAACTGAGTTGGTTTCATAAAGTTGAGTGGAACCTGCTGAATTAAATTAACATATTGAGTTACACACTGCCTTGCAGTTTTCCACATACTTAACGAAACACGGACAAAAAATTGAAAAATGTGACATTTTGAAATCTAACATGAAATCCTGTACTACTGTTATGGCTTCCAGTAGACTTTTTGCGGTATCATTTTGATTACAAGAAATTTCTTTGATTACATGATGTTAAATAAAAGATCTAAATTATGTTCATACAGGTTTTGTTTTAAATTATGTCTCAATCCTAAAATTCTAGGTGATGCAGAACTTTTTGTCACAGCTGTACTGTATAAAAACAAGGATGGTGTTCAGACTCCTATTGCATAGCACTTTCACCCGTTCCAGGTTTTACTATAAGCTTGATTCGCCCCAGTGTATAGGTAACAGGCTTTGTCTTATTAAACTCGTAGTGAAACCAGGAATCCCTCAAACTGCTATGCAGTGGGAGTCTCATATCTGTCCCTGAAAAATACAATGTAGTAATTGAGCTCATTTTGTAAAATGACATCAATCTGACAGCAAGGGTAATACAGTCAGAGATTAAGGAGTTAACAGTGGATGGCATAACTACAGCCCTGTAATACAAACACAGCCACATGCACACACACACACAATAACCCAGCCGCATAATAGGATTGGAGGGTCAGACACAAACAGCACTGCACTGCATGTTTGATCTAGGGATACGAGCTGCCATCTACCACACTATCACACTGCAATAAGTGATTTATACAGAAAGCATTCATGCCAAATACATTCCGACATAATCTGCAGCAGTACAGGGCAGCTGTAAGAAGAGTGTGCGCATACATTTATATAGACTGTGTGTATTTACAGTATGCAGTGTGAATAACAAAAAGGTTTATAAAACATTCCTCTTCAATTGCACACTAAGTATGTCTATTTTTTTTTTTTTGCATCAAGGAAACTCACATAAAAGGCTAGATGTTTGATTTTCATAATCATGGTTCTCACCCTATGTATCTCAGTTAGCTAGATCTGCCATTGTTTTAGATGGGATCAGCCCCTCTGTTTTGAATATACCATTACGTATTGCTTCATTTAGTCTGTTTGCCTGTCTTGGTATGGATGCAATATGGGCTTTGCAATGCTTTCAGACCTTGTTGGTTGTCCAGTTGATTTGCATGCTCTCAGGGAAGCAGGTATGTCTGCAAGGAAGCACACAAGCTTCCTCTGTCAGGAAACCAGCCGAGCGTGTTTCCACTTGCAGCGGCAGGGGGTTATAAAGCGACTGCACCGCAAGAGAGCTGCATCCAGGGTTAAAAGAAACACAAAAATCTGTTCTTTAAGCAGGAATTTGAAAAATCACAGAAATCTTTTTTTTTTTTTTAGTAGCTACAGCTGGAGCATTTAAATGCCCTGCTTCGCTTAAACGTCGCAAGTATAACAACAAATGATCAAAACCCATATGAGGTGTTCCTTTAAGAGCTACTGGTAAATGTGAAGGGGGATGCAAAATTCATGGCCATCGCTGACGGACTGCAAATAAGAAGTATATTAATAACCCATTGAGTGGGGACATCTGTTGCTGGGGGATAGACACACAGCTAGAGATAGAGAGAAACCACTAGGCTCAAAGCAGCACAAGAGGAAAAGATAATAAACCAGCGAGTAGAGGGGCGGGGGAGAGGGGGAACAGCAAAACAGCAGCTTCACAGACTGGGGGGGAGGTAAAAGAAAGTGCCCACTAACCTCTCGCTCGCATGGGGCAGCAGCCACACTTTGCCAGGACTTTGCGGAAAAAGTGTTGGCACGCACAGCCCCTGTGGTGGTGCCCTCCTGCCTTCATTCTTTCCCTGGGGTAAGAACACAGCGTCTGCTTCTGCTCATGGCAAATCCCCAAACGTAATGATAATAATCTCCCAGGGTAATACAACAAAAAATAAAAAAATAACAACAACACAGGTCCAGAAAACAGGGTGTATATGTGTGTGTGTGTGTGTGTGTGTGTGTGTGTGTGTGTGTGTGTTTGTGTGTGTGTGTGTGTGTGTGTGTGTGTGTGTGTATGAGCGAGAGAGGCTAGCCCAAAATGAAACACTATCTCTGGCTTCAAGTAAAAGCTCCAGACCCTTACTACTCTCTCTCTCTCTCTCTCTCTCTCTCTCTCTCTCTCTCTCTCTCTCTCTCTCTCTCTCTCTCTCTCTCTCAGCTGCTTTCTCTGGTCAAGTACTGGAGCTATCAGTGTGTGTCTGTCTGTGCGTGTGAGTGAGAGAGAGAGAGAGAGAGAGTGTGGGAGGGAGGGAGGGAGGGAGGTGGAGCTTGGAGCTGGAGTTGTCGGCTCTTCCATCTCTGTAGATCCCCCCTCTCGCCTTGCTTTCTAAATCCTTCCCCTCTTTCTCTGTTTTGGATCAAGTGCCTCTGTGCACACACTCCATAGGCGTTCTGTACATTTAGTTTCATTCATTGATTACGAAGGGTGTCAGGGACAGCAAAGAGCAGCAGTCACAATATATTCCAATGGGAGGAACATTTATTAAATTCTGCTGGAGTTAACAAAAAGACTTTCCGCAGTGTTGAGTCGTACTGCAACTGAGTGGAGGGAAAGCAATTATGGTGATAACTGATCGCTAATGGTTATTTTCTTAGTTTCCTGGTATTAGCTCTAATTACACTACTCAGTCTTTCTATCTGGCCCGTTTAAAGCAATCTTTACAAATCCAGTGTTGGCTCGGCGGGACCAGTTTAAAACCTGGAGCAGAGACATCTCGGGTTATACTCTCCAAAACACAGCCTGCTGGGCCACCTGGATTCCGGTGTTGCTAAGCAGTGAGACAGTGTATTAGCTCTCATTAATCTGGCATTCATTTCCAAGCAGGCTGTCAGGCAGCCTTTCCTGGGTTTATATAGTGCAGTCAAAAAGCATATGCAGTTTGCTGGGATTTAAACCTCTATTGTGATGTGGGTGACAGATCACACATTGTAGGAGCTGTAACAGTAGTAGCAAGGCAGTAATAATCTACTGTACATCACTGTAAAAACCATTTGGCAGCCCTATCTCTTGTGTGATCCAAGCCTGTGTCCCTATAGCTGTAAAGAAAGTGTCTAAACTCTGGAACAGCGTAGTCCATGTGGCGCAAACATACAGTTTAGATAGAAACCCCTTATTACAATCTCTCTCTAACTAGCTTTGCTTTCAGTTTCCTGATCATCTCACCTGTATAATTCTCTCCACCCTGTCGACACTTTGCTTCTCACATAATTGCTAGCGCTTTGTCCGGAAAACATTACTGAGGTGGGATGACCTAGAAAGGGAAACAGTGACTAGCTGAAATGAGAGCCAGCGAACTGATAACCTAGTAAAGTACCAGATGTCATTTAAACTATAAAACACACAGGGTTGTGTTTTCAACCATTCACTCCAGTCTTTCATCTACTTCTATTTTCATCTTACAAAACTAGAACCAAATTCCTCAATTCCTTTGCAGCACACTATAGAATTAACACATTTGCTTCATAAAGTCGAATGAAACCTGTTGAACAATGTTACATTAACCTGTTGAATTACACATGGCTTTTCCATAAACTCAACAAAAATACTCCCATCAAACATGAACTATTTTAATAATATCTTTATATAACGCCTTTCATAGTGGGCCACCATCACAAAGCGCTTTACAGAGGTAGGCTGTGAACTGTGCATTATATGCAGAGTCACTCACAATAAGACACTGATTTAACATCTCATCTGCAGGACAGAGCACAAGCAGGTGAAGTGGAAGCTCAGGGGCACACGAAGTGAGTCAGTCAGTGGCAGAGGTGGGACTTAAACCTGTGACCATCTGGTTACAAGCCCCTGGACTTCAACCACTGGACCGCACTGCCGTCTAATTGTACTGCTATGCTGGCTTCCACAAGACTTTTGCAATATAATTTTGCAGTTTGATCACAATGTTAAATTAAAGATCTAAATTATGTTCATATAGGTTTATTTTAATTTATGTCTCAATCCTAAAATTCTAGGTGATGCATATATTTTGGGCACAGCTGTACGCTGCCAGTCCTTTACTTTGCTTCTCTGTCTAGAATGATAGATCTATTGGCCTAGGGATAATGAAGGGATAATGAAATCCCACTTTTCTTTTTAAGTCCTGGTTCAAGCAATCTTTATCATGACTCTATAATATAATGCATGAAAACCTCTTGTGCGCGCTCTGTGTATTTGCAGAGAAATGCTTGGGCTGTCTTTGAGAAACCCACAGATTCATTTCAGAGAGATATCAGAGATGGTGCCTCCTCCTAACACACACAAGCATTCACTCACTCAAGCAGATGTTACCCTTCATAACACCAAACGCAGGATTAGAAAGATGATTTGCATAGTATTCATCTATATAGTGCAGCCCCTTCAGTTTGCATTATACTTTCCAAAGAGCCCCTGACACCATCACTGGGGTGGAATCATATACTGAGAATGAAAACACTTTACATAAAGTGTCTCTTATTACCTCCCATCTACAAAAGACTTACTTGGTAAGCACACATAATTACAACGTTTTTATGCATAGTTACAATGCACATAATGCACATAAACCTTAATCTTAACCTTAACCCTGTGTAAGTTCACATGTATTTACTGTGCAACTAGCATGGAAACACACAGGAAATAGAGAATGTAAAGTGTTTCCTTTGAATGAGTAGCTTGATATGAATGTGGCCATAGCAGAGCTCTTAGAATCACATCGAAACTCCAAAGAACCTCCAGCCTCCTGCCACTCTGAAGCACTGCCCCCGGTGGCTATGCATAGAATATAAAAGACATTTCTACATCCACTAGGGGGCAGAGTGCTGCAGGGGGGTAGGTTACTGATCACAAGCTGGTGTATGAGAGGTACTTAGACATTAGACATGATTTTGAGAGCTCTATAGATGCAGAACATGATACAAATTGAAGCCAAACAAGTAGAAGAACACACCAGTTATGATAACTATAATACTTGCTATAATACTATACTATATAATATTATAATTATATAGAACTATAATGCTTCCTGCCCATGTCCAGTTTCTCTTTAAGAACTTGTTGTTTTTTTTTCTAGCTTTACGATTGAACCCATCCCCAATGGAAGTTTTTAAAAAAGATTTTTTTAAGCCAATTTGACCTGAAATCTTTTCAATAAAACAACGTGTTAACTTGATATAAATCACAGCAACAAAGAGCAGAACACAATTAAACATAAACGGAATTAACACATTTTATTAATCTGTACTATTAGTTAGTAAATACTTTTTTTTTTTTTGTTAACAGTATGATAAAATAGCATGTTAAACCCGTTTATTAAAAATGATATAGCGCAATAGAGTTAAAGATCATTAAATAGACTGGCCCATCGTGTTTAACTGCATGGGTCTGAGAGCTCTGCACAGAATGCAGGTAGGAGAAAGCCACAGGGACTATCCGCCTTCGCTAGACTGGAGCAGACGCCCCCTATCCACCCCCCAGCGTTCCCTGATCTCAACAGAATCCAAAACAAGTCATTAAGGAGATGTTTGATTCGTAAGCTGGAGCTAAACACCGATTAAGGTTAACTCCTGTCTGGGAACATGAAGAAACCCTGGCTACCAGCCAGGCTGTGCTATCAACACGGCCCCTGTGAAGGGCTTCACGCAGCCCCCTTCTATTTTGTTATGGAGAGGGTGGGGTGGGTCTATTAATTGTGTCATTCCCTGCAACCAGCAGCCATGCCGTCCATCTGCAAAGTATCGCTAAGATCAGCACGCATCGCTGGGCGTGCGAATTGCCAATGGAATTTGATCGATGCGCTGTGTTAGAAAGTAGCCCACAGCTCTTCTGTTCTAGGAAAGAGTCTCTAATGTACACACACTAGACAGGACCTTGATCGAACATCTTTCCTGTAGCAAATCGTCTCTTATAGAATCTATGCTAAGATTGTACCAGTAAACTTTTTTTTTTTTTTTTTTTAACTTTAGAACAGTGATGTATGTTTTTGTGCACATGATGACGTCTGTGCACAATCCTTAATGCTGATTGGTTGATTTCTCTCTTGTGATTTATAATAACACCATACAGAGGCATTGGTTGAGTGCTCCCTGCTGAACAAAGTGTTGATCAACCCAACATCTGAAGACCTGAGCAGCGTTCAAGACGCTAGGGACTCGGAGTAGTTAAATATAATCAGATTGGAGATATTTCATTACGTTTTCTATTCCACTTCTGTTTCTGCTTTTCAATTTGATCTGTTGTTTGTGCACAATGAATTTTGAGGGTCTGTTACAGCAGAACAGCTCGATACAAACAAGATTTAATTAGCCTACTCTCCCAGGCGTGTGAAAATGATTTTCTGCAGTCATTTTATGCAAATGGCAAAAAAAAAAAATATCGGTTTCCATACAGATGTCAGGCCTTGTTCTGAGAGGCACAGACACAGCCCAGTTTAATTAAGGCGAGCTTAGAAATTCTCTTTAGTATTGTAATGGAGCGGGGTACAGAGCTATCTACATAGGGCAAACCCACCTGATTGCATTTCAATTCAGTGAGAAAAAACAAGTATCACTGTATTATAAAATCGCTGACCATGAAGCTGTGCAATATTCTTTTTGTGAAGAATAACAAGCTCTTTCATCTTTGTTCTGATGTTTGATCTTTATTGCAATGCAGAGATATAATTCCGTTTTTCTATTGAAGGTGCAGTGCTGCACAAAATGATTATTCAGACTGAGCTCAACAGAAATCAGGTGATTGCTGTTGATTGGGGTGTTATAGCATTAAAAAAGAAAGAAGAGACGGCTTGCTTGGGTTTGTGATGATCTCTGCTTTCCTTTTCTCTGTGCAGAACAGCGATCCACACAAACCCAGGCAGCTGCTTCTTCAGCAGTTTAACTCGGAATGTTAAATTAGCCCAAATCAATACCGATGACCAGTTTGTGCAGATCCATTAATCAGTGTTTTATAGCCCGCTAACGCCAGCATTACCTAGATTGAAATATTGAAGTACAGCAGAACCTCAGAGTTACGAACTCCTTGGGAACGAAGGCTGTTTGTAAGTATGACTGTCCTTGAAGATCAGTTTTCATTGATTCTAACGACTGTGCACACCTGCTATCTACACCCTTATTCTGGAGATTAATACAAGGATACAGCACAGTGATGCAATAGTCATATTGCTATGGTTTTTTTAAAAAAGCACTATGTTTTTTATGGACGTTTAAATCTTTTGTTACAGTCATAATTTGAATGGTAACTTAAATGTAGCCTCTGCCCATTTATAATAATAAATAATCTTTATATAGCGCCTTTCACTGTGGACCACCGTCACAAAGCACTTTACAAGATACAAAAGATGTGCGAACTATGCATCAGCTGCAGAGTCACTTACAACTCGTCAGAAAGACAGAGCACAAGGAGGTTAAGTGACTTGCTTAGGGTCACACGGTGAGCTGGGATTTGAACCCAGGACCTCCTGGTTACAAGGCCATTTGTTTAACCACTGGACCACCCTTCTACCAGTTTAAAGATTGAGGAACAAACTGAATTCATGCAGCTTGCTCATTCATTCAGCCACCTCTGGCTTAAAACCAAAAATGTGCTTGCATTTCACGCATGGTTGAGTGATTGCATACTTGTGGTCGATTCTGGGGTGTTCAGTAGACCGGTCAGTTTGTAAGTTTGTTGTTTGTAATTCTGAGGCTCTGCTTTGCAGCTACTAAATATGCATGGTGGATATCCATTACCTGCTATTTACTTGAAAAACAACTACAGCGCATTTACTGCTGTGCCAATTTTATTTTTGAAAACCAAAGGGGGGGGGGGATCCAATTCACTAAAGCCATTACTGGGAACAGTTAACGAAAGACAAATGAAATGAACAGTGATGGAGATCCTGTCTCGTCATAATCCAATCATTCTGAATGTATTACAACAAGTCTGATGTGCCTGCAGTGGAAGCCACTCCCTGTCGACCCCACATTGACCCCTTGACTGGCCTTCTAAGGTTTCAGTGTAAATGAATAAAAGAAGCAGCTTGCTTTACTGTTGGAGTTTTAACTGCTCTGCTGTGTAAAGTACAAAGCCAGGGGTGGAATAAACTCTTGAATCTTGAAGCCCACGTTTTTACAGTACAAGAAACGCAACGAGCGAACAAAACCAGACCGCGGGATCAGGATAATCGGGATTGCTGCTTAAATGGGACAGCGCTCTGGGAGACATCACTTCGTTTAATTGGGATACAGATGAATGGAGATCCCTTTTCGGAGCGAGACAGGTTAGCGTAGCGCAGTGCAGTGAGTGCGTGATTACACTGAGGCTTGCGTGAACCACGCTGAACTCTTGAAGAAGGAGCTGGAGTCTTCTGGGGTTCCTCAGGATGCTGTTGCAAAGAAAGTTGGCCTGTCAACATCGCAGGTTTGATTCTTTGTGTTTAGGAATACAAAGAAACATCCACTCGTATTTTTAATGATATTTCACCCTCCTACTAGGTTTCGGGTCTGTTTGACCCGACTCTAGTTTCCAGTCAGCTTAAATACTACTTTTCTTTTCCTTTTCTGTATAATATTTTATGACTTTTCCTAAGGTGGGGTCGTGAACTTATACAAAGAAAACAGAACCTTTTGAGATGCTTATTGTACAAATAAGGTGTTTCAGGGTCACTCTGACACGTGGCATTTATCTATGTAGATGTGAGTGCAAGAATAAAACAAAGTTCTTTCATTTGTTGTTATTATTATTATTATTATTATTATTATTATTATTATTATTATTATTATTATTATTATTATTATTATTATTATTTCTGGAAATGGCTGCACCTGTCTGGAGATATTTATAAACAAAAAAACAAACCATATACATTTACAACGCAGAGCCTAATTTTCTCTGTCAGTATTGGAGCAGCATCTCACTGGTAAAGACATTCCAAAATAAGGAGCTCCCAGGCTGGCAGTCAAAGAAGTTTTATCACAGCTCCTGGACTAAAAGAGCCTGAAAGAATAAAACACTTGCCTATAAAAACATTCAATCAATCTAAGGCTGTCTAAATTAGTTTGAAATTGCATCGGGTCAATACGACCTAAAACATAACAGATGTACCTAAATTCTGAACATAATAGGAGAGTTAATCATAATGTGACGTGCTTTCATTCTTTTTCTTTTCAATAAGAAACAAAAAAGTGTGACTCATCTCAACTGCCCCTCGTTTAATTGGGACAGCCTCTTATCTGGGATATTTTTCCTGATAAAGCATTGCCGACTGTAACCAGCAACACAGGTAGCTACAGCACATGCCCTAAAAGCCTGCTTTTGGTTGAAAACAGAGCAGTATCTGTCATTCTATTTTCACACATAACTTCATGGATGAGCTGCCTTTGGGGGTGGTAACGAACTGGACTGTCAACAAGGCCTGGCTGCACTGGAGATTGAACTGCGGGAGAATGGAAGAGAGCTAAAAGCTAGTTTCAATATAATTCACTCTATAAATAGAATGTTTAGGCCAGTTCTAGAACTGGAAGCTAATGGAGCCTTTCATGTTTGGAATCTCATTACATCATCGACTTGGCACGTGATCAGGACCCTAATACCGTGCAGGGCATCGTTTCAAAGAGTTTGCTCCATAATTGCGTTTTTAGACTTTTAATAACCCATTCACACTATTGCACAGCAGTTTGATCCATTTCTGGATTTACTAGGAGTTTAATAAGACACACCTGAGCTTGTTATCTATTCATTGTGACTAATCAAGCTCATAGTAAAACCTGGAATGGGTGAAACTGCTCAATAATAATGCATGACTATCATCATGTGATAAAAACGGGAATGGGAATCAATATCACTTCAAAGCCGGTTTATCTAAGGGGAAACTAAGGCAAATATTTTGTTTAGCTGTTCACCCTACTGCATGCAGACTCTTTTTACCAGTACTAAAGAGAAAAACAAACTACTTTAGCACAAGTGAGTAGAAGACTTGTCCGACCCTGAGCGCGCCCGCTTTGTGAAATGTGTGTGCAGTGACTCCGTGTCTCCTCCGGGGGGCGGTAACGACCTCGATGACGTTTTCACAGGAGCCACTGAGATGAACCGTCATCAGAAATGGATGAAGCAGTGATAGGCAACCCACAGAGCTGTTGTGTGAGAACGACCCCTCACCTTAATCACTGTTAGGGATGTAGCCACTGTACATATCAGCTGGAGGGAGGGGCTTTGTGTGGCGAGACTGAGTCCAGATTGATCTGATTGATTCCAGATTGGCTCTACAGCAACCCCATCCTGTTGCCTTGCTTTGATCAGGAGCATCAAAGAAAAACGCATTAAAAATGTCCTTATAAAGAAAACTCACAAATCCTGTTATACTTCCTTATCATCCTCATTCAGGGCTGCACCGTCCTGTACACTGAGATCTGTTCCACCTTCCCTCAGAGAGGTGTGTACAGTGCCAGCCTCATAGTTCAACAGAACAGGCTGGTGAGTGGTGTCGATGCACACTGCAATCAAGGTTTTTTTTAATAGGCATTAATGGAGTCCTCAATAAGGCTTCAACATTGTAGAGAATGCGAAACAGACACCAAACTTATCTGAAGTGGACTGGTTATCAGCAATTAAAAGGAGTCATGACAAGCACTAGGTTTCCAATGAAGCTGGATTGTACTTTCGGAATTATATTGCTCATTCCGCACAGATCTATTAAAAAGCAGAGTAGCCACTTTCCAAAGTGATTTTTTTGTGTGTTGTGACCCCTGCCTATCTCACCAGCAGGGGTCACAATAGTGTGTCACATGACACAGTAGGAAAAAGCCCATTGGGTTCCCATTATCATCCCAGTGTACCAAAAGTGTCCCACCTGCAGACTGTAGCATTACCAGCCGTCCATAGCTGCTTGATGGATTTGGAACCCATATTCCACTGTGGTCCTCATTTAGTACTGGTGGTCTAATCCTATTTGATAAGGACAAACCCTAACCCTGACCCTGACCCTGACCCTGACCCTGACCCTACCCTAATTCTTAACCTGAAACTCTTAACTGCAAATAAGATGACCACTGATTACCTTTCAACACTGCAGACCTGAACAGGTTGGTCATATATACCATGTTTTTGAAGCAATCTCATTAGGGTTGCTCTTGCTGTACAGAAGACACTAGGGGACACCTCTTAAACGTCTCTTTATGAAGTCACATGGGCTTCAGATGCTGACTGGGGTGAGTGACACGGATAACGACGGCAGGGGGCTTTCCACATTTTCAAAGCAGACAGCCGTGCCCCCCACCCCCCTTTCCCTTAAAAGTCCTCAGCAGGAACGGGATGACAGATTGGAGAGAATTTATGCTTTAGGTCCTGAATCAACACATCTGCCATGTGTAGCTCTTGGCTCGATGCCACACCGGAGCATAGACCCATCAGTCATGACACCTTTAGGGTGTTTTTGTTCTATTTTTGCTCTCTGGCTTTCTCAAGAAGCGCCGACTCTTACCAGGAGGGATAACGAAGCAACTCCCTTAGTGCTAAGAGTTCCTTTGTAGCATAGCTAGAAACCTCGAGGGGTGAATTCAATTTTAAAAAAAACAAACAAACGATGGCCCTTTACAATCCTTTTTCTTTTTTTTTTTTAACTGAGCTACACATAGGCCCCAAGCTTCGTCAAGCTGGTGCAGACTATTTGCTGTGGATGAGAGGTCTGGGTTCAGAGTGCCCCCCTTTCTTGAGATAATATTGGACAACGACTAAGTTATTAAAATTACAGAAAATGATATCGTTTGCAACTTGAATTAAGAACCCATCAATGAATGGAGTGTGAATGCAATCGTATCTTGATAATGACAAACTTTTCTTACATCATCCAAAGAGTGATCTTACATATACTGCCGCGAGGCTGCAGGTTTTAATGAAATGCGGGTTTCTTGACTGGTTGTGATACAATCTACCAGTTTGACTAAATGTTCTCATACAACTTGGAAACAGCTACATCTCTAACTGCTCGAGAGATCCCAAGTTATCCGTGAAAGGCAGGGATGGGGTGGAAAGGGTGGAATTTTCCTAATGTAACCCAGCAAGAGAAAGTAAAGCTGTGCGATTCGTTCTGGCTCTTTTTTTATTGTTTTTACAATCCTGGTAACAGAAACAGATGCTGTCTAAATGTGTGATCATGTTGTGAAAATACAACGATGGATGGGTGCTGTCCACTCTTCTCTCGACTTGTTTTACTGCACAAATCTCCCTTTTCACAAGGTACAGTGTGTCACGCCCAGCGCACCGCGGAGATAAAGAGATGCTTTTTCCCTCCCAGCATGTAGTGTGGTTTGCAGGCTCAGTGCCAGGATCTAAGCTGACTCCTGGCAGTGTATTTGGTCTCAGCTCACTTCCTTGGTATTTGAGTGGTTTTCTCCTCAGCTTCATCTATTCAATCTCTTTCTCTCCTGCCAATAAGACTTTGGCTTGGTCGTGCCACGTGGCTCCAAGACCTGCAGAAACACTAGGGCTCAGTTAAAAGGACTGAAAGCTAACAAATTAATTCAGTGAATATCACCTGGATTTGCTATCACCTAATAATTAATGGCTCAGTCCTAAATTCCTGGTGCAATTACCTGTTTGTAATCTTAAGACCTCTGAAGGTGCAGTCCACTAAAACTGCCATCTCCATCATGTTGTACCACAAGTATTAGATTTCCCTGGTTTTAGATTTTTGATTTTCCTCTTTCAGGGGCAAAATAGTGTCTTTCACGAATCTATCCCGCTGTTACAGTGAAGCCTGCACAGCATGTGTTCAGTGGAGTTCAAAAGAGAAAGGAGTCTAGCAAGGGAGAAATCTGAAGCATTAACAGTGATCAGCGTGGCAAAGGTACTAATTAATAGGGCACAGTCTGTTAAGACATTCTAAAGCTCTGTTTATTACCTTAGCAGCCCCTGTGGAGTTTGCCAGAGACCTCGAGTGATTACACAAATAAAACGTGTTGAAACAGTAAAGGTTAGGCTCTGAGTGAGCCTTCTACTCAGAGCTGACCTTCATAGAGGCCTAATGTTTACAGTCTGTGCCAAAGGCAGTGTGTTCTATACAGAAGAGCCAGGGAAGAAAAGGCATCGTGTTCGACCCCATTTATACCTTCATAGCAGCACCTCCTGGGCACCAACGTGCATTTTTTCATTTCAGAAAGTACTGGCATCGTTTGGGCATCAACTGATCAGGGATGTGTAACTACAGTACGGAGAACTTATATGACGAAAAATGTAATCTGTCTACCTTAAATTATTAAAAGGAATTCAAATAAATACAAGATAAACGTAAACAACAGCATTGGTTCATTTAAAATGATATTATTTGCAACTTGAATTGACTTTAATACAAACTTTAATACAATTTTGACGAGCTTGATTCTCTGGCTGCACTTTTGTTTTCAATAAATAGTCTCCCCACGACACAGCACCTGTAGGCCTGCCTGCTTTATTTAGGGACGGTGGCGGCTGATTCTGGGCTGAACCATTTTACAACCGGGGAAACTGGGGCGGGGAGAAAAGTTTACAAAAAATACGAATCTTTTTTCATTTTAAGGCTATTCCTCAGTACAATCGCAGCTTCGCTTTGCAGTCCTCTAGCCAACACCGCACAAGATGACGTCACTTATGCAATAAGAGACGCCCTACACACAACAATATTAACTTACAATAAAGATTACAAATTCATGCTCCTGTTTTTGTCTGCTGTGGGAAAAAAAAACAGTTTTGTAAATATCAGGCTGTGCTTAGTCTATCAAAACAGATTGCAAAATAACGACTACTGTAGCTTTCTTACATGTCAGCAAATGCTGCTTTTATTTGTTAAAATATACAGTAGTGACCTGTTTATAAACATATAAAAGAGGTCCGAATCTCTGCCATGCCAGGGTGTTAAAGAACACAGCGATGTTTGGATGTCTCTCCTTATCTCTCCACTGCTGACAGGCATTAGGAACTCTCGAAGCAGAGCACTCCTCGGCAGTTTCACTGGATCAATGACCACAGAGCCTCGCAGAGTGCAGGAGGATGAGGTCAGAGGGCTTTCATTTAGAGTGGTGAAGTGGTGGAGGTGTTGTGAACGAACGAAAGTGTTTTGAGAACGAACAATGGAGCTTTGATCCAATTTAAAAAAAAAAGAAAAGTTTCTGTGCCCGATGTGTTCGGGCAGTGCTGTGTGATACACTGCCGCTCGGATTCTGCCCCCTGTTGGTGAGTTGAGTGCTTCATCTTTAGTGCCCATGGTCACTAGATCACACCCAGCCTCTGCCTTTACATACGCAACTAACATAGATCAGCTTTGAACCCAGATATAATGCGGCAAGCGCTAATAAGTGGATTGTAAAACCATGGTGATCACTCATTTAATAGTGGGGCCAATGATAATGTTGCTGTACCACTACAATGAAACACTAAAGCATTATCTATTTATTTGCATTTTTTTTTTCCAGTTCTTCCACCCACTTGCAAAACCGTGCTCATTTAACAAAGTTAAATCTCGTGCTACACATTGTGGGTTTGTAAAGGGTGAAATCAAAAGGCACATAGTGCATCGCCACATGTGGGAATGATTGAGACTCTAGTGGCTGCCAGCCTAACGTCTCACACACCACGCTATCAAAAGCTGCAATGAAGCGCAGATTGACAGTGATTTTATCAAGGCGGTGGAAGGGAGGGAGGAGTTATTTGCTAGTCTGCTCAATATGTACCTGCAATCAGTCACTGATGTGATAGTGATCCACTTCTGAGCTGCAGGAAACATAATTCAGCAACACCACCTCATTAAAATAACTGCGATTACATTCGAGGCTTCCATATGGGATCTGTTCTTAATAACTACATATTCCATGTCCTTTCTTCCAGATGTTCAATAACAGAATGTAACTCCTTCTAGTGGCTGATCAGTTAATAACACTGACATCAGCATCAGACCCGTACTCCCCTCTCCACTACAGAGCTGGCTCTTCACTTGAATGGTAAGTCTTTGAACCGTGTGGTTTGTGGTTCATGTCCAGCCCTTGCCTTGCCACTCCATTCAATGCGCTAGGATGCCAGTTCATTACAATATAAGTGAAGCTTTCCAGTCATATTGAGCCAATGGGGCTGATTTTAATGATCTAATCTATGGCGGATTTTAATACCGCCACACCTTTACAAACCTTATTTTTCGCCGACCTATTTTCACTCTATGTGTATTGTATGTTAAATATGAGAGGCAATAAATTATTAGCTGTTAATTTAATTAAACACGGATTGAAAACAGGCTCCCGAGTGTCGCATCCTGTAATGGCGCTCCGTGTGGAGTGCAGGATGCGCCCTATAGCCTGGAGATCGCAGATTCGAATCCTTGACCGGGGATTCCCAGGGGGCAGAGCACAATTGGCTGAGAGCCGCCCGGGTAGGGAGGGCTTATGTCGGCAGGGCAATCCATGGTTCACAGCGCACCAGAGACCCCTGTGGAACTGGAACTGAAAAGCACTTTGTTCCCTGTTTCAAATATCTTCGGCCGTGTATAAGCAAAGGGAGCCAGTGGCAAGCTTAGCAACGAGGTTAAAAACCAATACAGCAGACAGTCTGGTCCCAGAATCTCTCTTGAAGTAGAACAAAGGAAATTAAGCCCCTACCTTCCCCTGCATCGATGTAGCTCTCTGTCTCAGCACCGCAGCTCTGTGTGTCCCAGCTCTCTTTCACCCCCTGTGGAAGACTGCAGTCCACAGCAGGGGCACTCAGCTGCTCTGACCTCCGAACCCTGTCTTCACTGCTTGAACCCGGGTCCCGCGGCTCTCCGGTCTCCTGCTCATCGTGTTCTGCAAGCTGTCAAAGAAACAGACACAGAACATCATTCACGGCGTCACAAGTACGGCGCTGCTAATAATTCACCCCCTCTCCTCTGTAAGTCAAATTGGATAAAAGCATATGCTAAATGACTAATTAATAATAGGCTTGGTGGTCCAGTGGTTAAATAAAGTGATTTGTTACCAGGAGGTTCACAGTTCAGTCCTGACTCACCGTGTGCGACCCTGAGCAAGTCGCTTCACCTCCTTGTGCTCCGTCCTTCGGATGAGACATAAAACAAGCGAGGTCCTACTGGAAGTGACTCTGCAGCAGCAGCTGCGATGCATAGTTCAACCTCTCTGTAAGCCGCTTTGGATAAAAGCATCTGCTAAATTATTGGCCATTATTGAAACTTGGTATAAGTGGCTTTGATAGGGTTGAATGACGTTTAAAATGATTGATTCGCAGCTACAAACAATCAGGAAAATCCTTGCTAGAGTTTTTTTTTAAATCTCCCTTCTATTTTACTGTTGTTCTCAAGCTGCTTTTTAAAACCGTACCACTATTCACTCCCACAATAGAGTGGGGACTGAGTTAGTAATTTTCCGATGCCCAGATTAGTTACAGTGTCCCTCCCCCTTGAAACAGTATTTTTTCATTAAATTCCTAACTTGGTTTAAAAACGTTATACAGCAAAGAAATAGAACACTGTTTTTTTTGTTGTTTTTTTTTTAAACAGCCCTTTATAAAATACACTTTCCTGTTAAACAAGGCCAGAGGTCTGGAGGTAAAAATGTTTTAAAGAGTGTTTAGAAAGCTTTCAGTTTGAGGTCAGTGATGCTTTACTGTCAGGCTATTTTTAAGAGAAGTGGTTGTCCGTTGTTTCACAAAGGCTTAGTCTGGCACACACCCTTCTCTGCTCTCTTTATTCTCTGTAATCCTTCTGTTGTAATGTCTTTGGGATGTTAATCACAGGACCTGCTTGCAGTGTTACCCTGTGACCGTGCTCCTCTCTGTCTCTGCAGTGTTGAAGGAGCACTTTGAATTTAGTAACTTCTGCCAAAGGAAAGTATGTAATTGCAGCAAATAAGCATCAAATTAGAGCAGTATGCGAATGTGTTAGCACACCTCAAGATTTGTCGTTTATTTCCTTTAATCACCTACCTGCATGAAAACCTCTTTCCAGTCAGTAATCAGTTCCATAAAGACCACAGGCACTCGTGTGACTTTGTGCTTTAATTAGGTATCTTAAACAACTTCTAAAAAGTCTCCTGCATTTTATCATTTGCGGCTCTGTGTTCCTTTTCTCTTACTAGTTTTAAATGAATTGCATGTGCCTATTAAAGTCATCAATTAAATTAGACAATCACTACTTTGCCTGTTTTGACAATGTTTTTTTTTTCAGTTCCAGTTATTTGATTTCATATACACAACAAATCAAAACTACAGAAGCAATGGGGTGTTCTGATACAGAAGCAATGGGGTGTTCTGATACAGAAGCAATGGGGTGTTCTGATACAGAAGCAATGGGGTGTTCTGATACAGAAGCAATGGGGTGCTCTGATACAGAAGCAATGGGGTGTTCTGATACAGAAGCAATGGGGTGTTCTGATACAGAAGCAATGGGGTGTTCTGATACAGAAGCAATGGGGTGTTCTGATACAGAAGCAATGGGGTGTTCTGATACAGAAGCAATGGGGTGTTCTGATACAGAAGCAATGGGGTGTTCTGATACAGAAGCAATGGGGTGCTCTGATACAGAAGCAATGGGGTGCTCTGATACAGAAGCAATGGGGTGTTCTGATACAGAAGCAATGGGGTGTTCTGATACAGAAGCAATGGGGTGTTCTGATACAGAAGCAATGGGGTGTTCTGACAGAAGCAATGGGGTGTTCTGATACAGAAGCAATGGGGTGTTCTGATACAGAAGCAATGGGGTGTTCTGATACAGAAGCAATGGGGTGTTCTGATACAGAAGCAATGGGGTGCTCTGATACAGAAGCAATGGGGTGCTCTGATACAGAAGCAATGGGGTGCTCTGATACAGAAGCAATGGGGTGTTCTGATACAGAAGCAATGGGGTGTTCTGATACAGAAGCAGTTGTCTCTAATGAATTTGCACTCTGCTGCACATTGTCAGATCTTTATTGCATGACATTTGCAATTATTCTGAGTGGCTCTTAAAGTAATTACAGCTGCGAAATAATTCCATAAATCTTACCCCTTTTGCTTTTCCATTAGCTACAGTACATACGTCTGAAATGTGCAGTTTTGAAAGAAACATGTGCACACTTATTTTAATTTTGAAACATGATAATCTGATGCTACTTTGGGTTAAAGGGAGCTCTTAGTTCCGATGCCTTATTCTCAGGTTTGCCCTTGTACTGCCTCAGCACTGTCTTCTGGGTCAAAGCATGTTACTGGCTGAAAGCATGTCAGTCAATAGGATAGCAGCTGATTGGTTAGTGACAGGATGGATAGAAGCTAGTGAAGGGTCAGGAAGGCAACCCAGGAAGTACAAGACAGTCAAAAAGCATGGCTTCCAAACAGAGTTTTCTTAATCTAGTGTAGTACCACTATCATGTTCTGAAATGAAAATCCATGTTTGCAATATGTGTGTCTTTCAAAACTGCACATTTGAGGGATATGTAATAACGCAGTAAATCCCAGACAGGTCTGGTAAAAAGTATGTATAAGTAACAGCACCTATTTGCATAGGAGTTACTCAGTAAATACATTTGTACTTGTACATAATTACAATGTTATTCTGCATAGTTGCAGTGTAATTAATGTGTAAATGTATCTGCATGATATAACCTTATCCCTATCCCTAACCTTAACTCTAAACCTAACCTTAATCTTAACCCAAACATAATCACTTCCTGGAACTGGAAGAAACCGACACAGCTGTCAATTAGTGTGTTCTAACTGGGCAGCTTGAGTTAGGGGCCTGGGCTCGGTCACTTAGAAGCAGACTTGTCACACTGCTAATCCTACTTTTATTGAAGCTTAAAATACATTCGAGAAAGGAGCATAACATGTGCTCACCCACCAACACAGGGAATCTAAGTGTTTATCCAAAAGAGCAGGAATAAGCATCTGTAACAGGGTGATGTTGCATAGGTGTGCCGTCACTTAATAATCATGAGGCACACGCACACAGCATTGAGTTCTGGCACGCCGCACAGGCATGCACATTTAATTACACAAGTGCTGCCACTAGGGTACCAGCAATGGTAGCGCTACCGTCAAATTTAATGAAGAAAAACAACCCTAAAAAAGTGTGCCACACAAGACGAGCGCTAGTCTCGTGAAAGAGACGCCCCTCTCCAGGAACCTTCTTCTCTACGCAAACTCTCTCTATGCTGTTTGGGATCCAGATCTCCTAAACTAACCTACTGCTGTCGTTCCCGAAGTCCGGAGCCTCTCAGCGACTGCGGAGACGGTCCTGGCTGAGTAGAGCCTTCACAGGTACCGTCTTGCAGTCGAGGGGCTCCGTAGAAGTTATCCTGTAGAGCGGACGCTCTCCTCCTCAATGCAAACAGAGCGCCCCTCTGTGCAGAATGGTGGCTCCTGTTCCACGTATCCGTGCAGCCTCCCTTATAAACGTTTACAACATAAACCTGCCTGTAAAGAAAGGTAAGCGCGCAGGGAGTGGTTTATTTTATTTATGTAGGGGAAAGACCATTTATCAAGAACTTCTACCGTATCCTGCATTTATTTATTTAAATATGAGAAATATGTTATAATAATAAAGCGCATGAATATAATTGCCTATTCCGTTCTGAATTGATACCCCAGGTCGGGGAGCAATTCGCTTCCTCTGGGTCATTTATGAGAGAAAGAAATGTTTCATGTGCGACAGGCTCCTGAAACCACCCCACTGCATCCCAGTTTGATAACCCTTGCAAATGAGACAGGGTGCATTGCAGCTGCGACAGTGGAAGGAACTCGCAACGACCGTGGTGTTTCAACATCTTTAAACAGCAGAATGTATACAGACTGCTGCCTGTTATGATTCACAGCGATGGTTCACGAAGCGCAGCCTCCTCTGTGTGTTGTTTTAGGGGAGAGTGATGTATTGAGTTGCTGAGCGAGCCAGTTCCACTATTTTTTCTGGATTATTGTTAACTTTGGTAGTAGATCATCTCTGTGTAAATATGTCTGCTTCGTGTAAGAAACTGAGCAACATGATTTATGTCCACCGGGCCAAGTGGAAGAGATGTCATGTGAGCTGGAGGCCAGCAGCGTGTAAATGGGTTTTTAAAACTTTGCACTGTTGATTTTTCACAGCAGGGTCTTTTTGATGTTACCAGCAGCTAATCTAAAACCCAATATTTACTCTTTTACCCAATATTAATCCAACTGGGAGATTTCTTGAACCACTGTTTTAACGGCACACAAGATAATAGACTTCACTTCAATGCATTTGCATCATGTGGTTATATATTTAAGGGTGAGGATATTGTTCATACAGATCATGACAAACCCCACAACAGAGGACTTTACATGAAGTGTCTCTAATTATTCTGTATTTCCATACTAGTTACTTAGTTCAATGTTATTATGCACAGATACAATGTACTTTGTAACTAAATGCATTGTAACTATGCATAATAACATGTGTAAGCACACATGTATTTACTAAGTAACTACTTTGTTAATACACAGTAATAAGAGACACAATGTAAAGGGTTTCCAGAATTTGAATAATGTATTTGCAGCAGAACCCCCATAACAGATTTACTATGGTGCCCATTGTAGGTTCTCAATTGTTAGTACTGGAGACAAAGAAAGGCCGCTGAACTGGAGGGATTCTAGGTCTTCTTTTTTTTTTTTTACCACCACTTCACCTTTTCTCTTAGGGGTTGAGGGAGCAGTTCAGTCTCCAATTTGGTCTCCATACCTCAAGCCTGCCCTGGACTGGAGGGAGCACCCTTTCTCTTAGGGGGTGAGGGAGCCATTCAGTCTCCATGCCTCAAGCCTGCCCTGGACTGGAGGGAGCACCCTTTCTCTTAGGGGGTGAGGGAGCAGTTCAGTCTCCATGCCTCAAGCCTGCCCTGGACTGGAGGGAGCACCCTTTCTCTTAGGGGGTGAGGGAGCAGTTCAGTCTCCATGCCTCAAGCCTGCCCTGGACTGGAGGGAGCACCCTTTCTCTTAGGGGGTGAGGGAGCCATTCAGTCTCCATGCCTCAAGTCTGCCCTGCTGGAGGGAGCACCCTTTCTCTTAGGGGGTGAAGGTGAGTGAATAATTTGCCTGACAGCTAAATAGAGGCCCCTGAATTAGCTGATCAAATTAAACAGACTTCCAAGAGATAACACTGGTTTTGATGCTACAGTTGGACAGGTTTACTTGGGACATTGTGCAGGGCAAGCATTCTCTGTTGAATACATTATTTGTTCACTTGTGTTTTGCTGTAATTGTACATTTTCACATGATTAGGTGACACGGCCTGGAAAGAGAACAAGAAGTAATGTGTAGTTTGTTTGTTTTTTTAATGCATTTCAGACGTTGCAACAAAAGTTTCAATTTCTTTAACTTTCCGTTTTTGCCCTTTATAAGTCAGTTTCCCTACTTTCGCCTCAGTTGTTTCTAATGTAAGCACTACCTTTAAAACAACGGCAGTCTTCAGTGTGTCATTCAGCATTGTGAAATGTGATCAATATTAAAAGATTATATTGATTAAAGATGGACATGAAATAGTGGGCTTAGAAAGTGAATTCTTCAGTTAGAGCCTGTGGTAATTCTATCAAATGGGAAGCAAGTCCCATAGTAAATATTTCAGTGTTCCTGTTCACAGGTAGAGTTTCCAGTTCCCATCTCGTGATACTTGTCCGTTCCAGCAGTCAGATATTTAGTTTCATCTCCAACTTTCCCCGTTATGTATTCCAATGGCTGTCGTCCATATAGGTGGAAGAAGGAACTGGACTGTGTTGCTCAGCTGCAGACAACCTGAGACAGTCTGAGCATCACCAGTGGTTTATTTGATCCCAAATCCAGCACATTTTTGTCTGACGGGCGAGAATTATACAGTTTATAAATGATGAACTGTAAATAATATGTACATTAAAAAAAAAAAAAAAACACGCTTTCCTGTTTCATGAATTGAACGGCAGCAGGGTTTTGTAACAATATGTTTTAGGATGTGACGTCTATGAGTAATAAAACATTTTTTACAACTCAGAGGCCAAAAAACTAGTGGCCAGCAGTGTCGTCTCTCCTGTTCATCAGATTAATCGCTCTGTCGCTGGTATTAGTCAAGCCTGAAGATTATGTTAAAACACGACGAGGCAAAGGTGGGCTTGCAGCTCCCGACACCAACAATAAGACACGAAACCAACAAGCAGATTGAGAACCTGAAGTATATATGAGAGTGTGATGGGGCAGAAGCCCTGCACTGGTAAATCGTGTGTGTTATGAAATGTGTAAATAAAGATTGTATAACTTGAATTTAAGTTTGGCAGGGATGGGGTTAAAGTCTCATCTCTGTCAAATCCTGGTGCAGAATGTGGCTGCTGCTTAATTGATTAATTGAGGTGAAATTTAGCCCAGCCACATGCTGTAAAAGGAGGACCAAACCCTTTGTTTGGGGAGAGGAGTTTGGGAGAATGTGTGTGTGTGTGTGTGTGTGTGTTTCAGTGAAGGCGTCTGCACGGCATGAAGCAAGGGCTGTTCATTTAAAGTGTTTTTTTTTTTAAACCTTTTATTTTGCCCCAGTGTTTCTTTCATTTTTGTTTTGGAAATAAAAAGTGTGCTTTGTGCTTTAACTGCAGCTTCTGTCTTCTGTTTTGCTTTCCTGCGCTAAGCAGCCTTGGCTGCAATGCAAGGGAGGGTCTGCAGATCAAAGTCAGTACATTGGGTCCACAAACAAAAATGTTATTCCCCTTCCTTAATTATCTTGTTGTTTACAGTCTAACCCCTGAGCACCACTGTGCCACGAGAGAAGGGGTGAGAGACAGGGAGAGAGGGTTAGGCAGGGAGAGACAGGGAGGGACGTAGAGATGGCGCGAGACAACCAGATTAGTTTAAAGAGCCATGTTGAAGACGCCCTAAACATTGAAATATACAAAGGACCCCTCTTGAACTGTATTCAGAGGAAAACATAGCTCATATTCATTCCTACACCAGAATTAATATGAGACATAAAAAGACATAAAACATAAAAACATAATAATAATAATAATAATAATAATAATAAATAATAATAATAATAATAATAATATAATAATAATAATAATTGCAAGGAAACCAGTGCTTACATGCTGTGTGATATAAATCAGACTCATTTCACTGCACAGAATTTTCTCTGCTTTGATTACAAGGTAATTTCATGAGGTACTGGATTTCTGTTTCTCCCGAGAGATTTTTTTTTTTTTTTCTAGCTAATTCAAATTCATATTAATTAAAATATACTCCCCCCCCCCCCCCCCCCCAAGAAAAAAAATACCTTTATCAAATAATATTGAAAATAAACTTACTTGGGCTCTCAGAAAGTGTTTTTAAACTAGAACCCTTTCCTAAATAAGGAGACCTTGTTTGGCGTTATACTCGGTTCTGACGATACCCAAGCTTGCTAGTTGAAGCTGCCTGTGCATTTCATTCATAGATGCATTTATTTAACCAGGGGCCTCATTGCTAAGGGGTTCTGGCCAGGCTGCAGAAAAAGGGCTCGTCACATGACTAAAACACTCTATAGGACGAATGGCAAAGCATTTTCCCAGGGGGTGCCTAGTGTACAGCTTTACACTAGAAAACGGAAGCTACAGATTTTAAGGGGCTAGTCATATCACAACAGAAGCATTTCTTTCAGCTACATAATTTTCTGGTAGACTGAGAAAGTGTTCTGGCTCTGGGTCCCCTTCCCAGCTACTGCCCTGTGTCAGAGAGGGAGGCAGGTTACCTTGTATAGACAGAATAGCTGAACTCCTAATGCACTTGATTTGGGGACTCTGTGTGCTGTATCAATACATGCATAACGTGATAATTAGGCTGATGAAGGACCGAAGCGTCCTGAATTAAATATTATTTATTGAATAATAAAAACATATTTGTATAATTATTAATTTCCAATATAGTTTTTTTTTTTTTTAACATTGTGATCTTTCTGTTTATCAATTGCTTACACACACACACAATGAAAAAACAAACTATGACAAACTATGAAAAAAGATATTAAAATTGTAGTTAACAGAACATACAGAGCTGCTAAACCACATTAATTTGGATAATAAATAATATATAAGACCAGTATAGAAAAATTGTTTATTTCTTATATCGAAATTCTTAGTGTAAATCAGTAAATTAAATCTATATTTATCTTAAAAATAAAATCTTATGAAATGAAAGCTCTTTAGTAATTACTGTTTCAAACTCAGAGGCTGGGACTGGAGAGAGAAAGTTAAGTGAAGGCAGATTCAAGGGTAGAAAGGGCTTTCGTACGAGAATAATTAGAATAATACATTTCTGGAATAGCTTTGCCACGCAGAGTGGTAGCAGTTATGACACTGGAATCATTCAAGAGAAAATGAGAAGGTGCCCTGAGGCTGATGTTGCAAATTTCCTTCAGTAGACTTGTTACAGAAAGACAATGGTTACTGGTGCGACCCGACCTGTGAGGGCGCTAAGTAACAGGAACAGAGTACCCTGGACTGTTTGGCCTCACTGTTTTGCCAATCCAACAAATGAAAATTATGACATTCCAGCTGATTCTCGTTCCCCCCCCCAACCCCCCCCCCCCCCCCCCCCAACACCGGGGGCCTCAATGCCAGAAACTCTGACTGGGCAATCAAAAACTGGGCGTCGTCATAATTGTTATCTTTTATTTAGCATCATGCAATCAAAGATACAACAAAATGATCTCGCAAACATCTACTGGAAGCAATAATAGTAGTACAGTATTTTGTGTTAGATTTCGAAATGTCACATTTTTCAATTTTTGTCAGTTTTTCATTATGTATATGGAAAACGACAAAGCGGTATGTAACTCGATATGCTAATGTAACATTATCCAGCAGGTTTCATTCGACTTTGTGAAGCAAAGTTAGGTCATTCTGTAGAGTCTAAGCAAAGCTTTTGGCTATAGCTGTATATTGGCTGTATATTTTCAAGACAGTTGGTAAAACCTTATCTAAGGTTAGATCTATAATAAACCCTTCTTTCATATCAAACCACATTGTATTTAAAGCTACACAATATGTTTCCATTTTTGCCACATCTATAACTCACATTTTTACTAGAAGTCTTTCTCAATGTCTTCAGTGTTGAATAAGCCTTGTCTTCGAAACGTGTCAAGCATCTTTTATCATTTCTAAATTTAGCACTGTTGCAACATGTTTTGGGCAGGCTGGAGAAAGCATCAGAACTCGTTGTTGAATGTGGGGCAGCCTGCTACACAATTTAAAGGCACTGCTCTTTCAATTTGTGCTGTATTCTCACTGCTATATCATTTGTACACCTGTAGCTGACTGATGGCTTTGGCCAAACTTGTATAATCTTGTCGTGCATGTAAAGCTGATTTCAAATCGAAACTGAATTGGAGTTAATTACAAAAACATTTTTTTTAAAAATACAATATTGTACATTTGGTGTATTTAATCTAAAATACAGAACACTTCACTATTACAGTATTGGATAACACATTGCAATATGTGATTCAGATATTCATGTGTAGTGACACACATATATATATGTGTGTGTGTGTGTGTGTATGCGTTGACCACCCCACTAAGCTGGCACCCATACCCATGCCCACTTACCCACTGCTGACTGGGGAGTGCCAGTGAGCTCAGCATGTCTGCCATCGCACCCAGCATCTGATCCATCCGAACCGAATTCTTCTCTAGCGCTTTCATGCTTCAGAATGCTGTGCAAGAGTAGCAGCTGGTTCAAATCCCTCTTTCTAAATCATGTGCTGTCCCACTTCTGCTTGCATTACACCTTTCAAAAAAAACACGGCTTCCAGGGAACCTATATATATATATATATATATATATATATATATATATAGATCTATCAATCTCTCTCTCTCTCTCTCTCTCTCTCTCTCTCTCTCTCTCTCTCTCTCTATATATATATATATATATATATATATATATATATATATATATATATGAACATATATGAACTGATGCAACCGTCTGCACAGTATAGTGTTAAGTCCAGTAGTAAGTTTTGAAAGCAGTCTAGAATGTTAAGATGACACTCCCCGTGTTCCAAACTCTCTGCTTCTTATTGGCTGGCCTCCTCTCTCCCTCCTTCTCTCTCTCTTAACTATTTTCAAATGGCATATGTTTTCTGTATACAGAAGTCCACCTTCCCCCGCTCCCCTCTCAAGGCAACCCAGTCACTCTTTCAAAGGCAATTCCTTTTAGTTTGGTCTGGGATTCCAGGAATCTGAGCAACAGGTTTCATTTTAACCCCTTCACCTCCTGTCATTTTTCCCATCATTGCCTTCTTGGAACTGTGCAACAACAATAGCATGTCGTCAGTCTTCAAACTGGATAGCGTATCTCCCTCACCATATTAAATATGACCTCGCTTTCTAGACATCAATGATCAAAGGAAATGCTGCTGCTACTTCCTGGTACAAAACCACTTCCTGTGATGTAGCATAGTGTCACACAGGAAGTAAATCGATACCAGGAAGAAACAATGTCAGTGAAAAGAAGCCTTTATATTGGTTTGCCTTGTTTTATTAATATGCTTTAGTATACCTCATTATTCTTTACAATGCTTGCCTATGCTTCACCATGCTTTCACTGTGCTTTATTACACTTTGCAATGCTTTTACTACAGGAAACTTTTATAAGGGTTAGTGCACCATGGTTTGTTTGGTTTTTTATATGATTTACCATACTTTACTGTGAGAAACTTTGTGGCAGGCTGGCGAGTGGAAAGAGGCCCAGAGACAGACTGCAGTTCAGAAAAAATACTAATTTTATTATAAATAACCACAAAATAAACATGCACAAGGGCAAAATAAAAATATTTAGACACAAAAAGAAAGACAACAAAACAAAACTCACAAAAATAAAGGTTTCCAGGCTGTGCAATGCCTTCACTGGATCAAACAACCACAAACAACCACAAACAACCACAAAACAACCACAAACAACCACAAACAACCACCTGCTTCCTCAGCTCCCTCCTCCTCAATGAGAAGCAGAGTTTATGTCAGGTGGCTGGGCGCTGATTGATCGTTAATTAACCTAATTAACCCCAGCCACCTGAACATAATAAACCCAGGCAGGTAGGGGCAACCCCATCCCTGCCAATTTAAAAAGGGCAGAGCTTTGCTCTGCCACAAACTTATATAAGGGACATGCATAAAGATCTTGTGAACATGGTAAAACAGCAAATCGCTTGATCACACTTTGCTGTGCTTTTACAACGGTAAACCTTTATAAGGGTAGCTATGCACCTTAAATATAGCCAATGCAGTGAAGGCACTGCAGAGCTCTAGTGGTGATGGAGCAGTACAGATGTATTGCTGTTTAAGAGGCAGTTTAAGGGAAACCTCTTGCAGTGAATGCACTCTTTGTTTACACTCTGAAATCAGCTCCGCACTCTGCTCTTTCGTTTTGTCGGGTCTGGCTTGGCTCCTCTGTTCTTTTCTACATCTGGGAAAGTTTATCTGTAACTCTATCTGAAGGGTAGAAGCTAAACTCTAGCACAGTGGGGAGGGGGGGTGCGCAGGGGGAGAGAGAGAGAGAGAGAGAGAGAGAGAGAGAGAGAGAGAGAGAGAGAGAGAGAGAGAGGAGAGAGGAGAGAGAGGGAGAGAGAGAGAGAGAGAGAGAGAGAGAGAGAGAGAGAGAGAGAGAGAGAGAGAGAGAGAGAGAGAGAGAGAGAGAGAGAGAGAGAGAGAGAGAGGGCCCACCCCTCCGAGACAGAAGATGAACGGAGAGGGAGGGGAGAGAGAGAGAGAGAGAGAGAGAGAGAGAGAGAGAGAGAGAGAGAGAGAGAGAGAGAGAGAGAGAGAGAGAGAGAGAGGGGAGGGAGGTTGAGAAGGGCACGGAGAGAGAGAGAGAGAGAGAGAGAGAGAGAGAGAGAGAGAGAGAGAGAGAGAGTGTGTGCATGTGTGTCTGTGTGTGTGGGGTGTCTACAGCTGATCGTAGTGTATCACTGCCTGATACACTTGTGGGATTGATTGGGGGAGTGAATGAGGCACGATTGCAGATTGCTGTCACAAACACTAAAACACCTACGGGCTCTTCACAGATGTACCAGTGTAATCCTCTCCAAGCCCACGCTGCAGTAACTTGTCATGTCCTGCAAGCATCCTTGTAGACTGCTCCTAATAATGCGATTTCCCGGGGATCCCCCATCCTCGAGATCATTTTGGACAATGATTAGTCTGACCTAAATTATTAGAACGACACTTCGAGTCAATAAAAAAAAAGACAAACAATAACATTGGTTCATTTAAAATGATATAATTTGCAACTTGAGTCAACCCGTCAATGAATGGAGTTTACATGCAATATTTTTTTTTTTACAATCACCCAAAGAGTTCAATCCACTTTTCTACATTCATCTACGTTTTATTCCGACTCCAGTCTTGTGCTGCACCAATCCAGCCAAGATTGACCTTAAATCCGATCTTCCATATGAGATTTACTTTACAGGTTGGACAATGACTGTCGCGGGTCTGTGTGTTTTAATGTCAATTTGTGGATCTGACCACGAAACTCGCGTGGTCTGTATATGAAGCACCATAGCACAGAAAAAAGCCTGACAATATTTGAGTAATTGCAACGAGACCCATTATTTTATATCATCAATCAATCAATCAATCAATCAATCAATCAATCAATCAATCTTTATTTTATATAGCGCCTTTCATAGTGGAGCACCATCACAAACTGCTTTACAAGATACTTTAAAGATACTTTAAACACAGAGGGGGGTAAGGAGGCTACAAAAAACGAGAACATGTGATTTGCAGGCACGGTCCTGTTTAATATTGCAACGCCTGTCCTTTAGTGACCCAAGCTGGTTCATTTAAATACAAGAAGTAAAAAACACTGTACCCATTCTTATCTGTGTACCTCAGTGTACCTCCCCAAGCTCTGACTGTCACGCTAAGCCGCTAATCCACCAACTCTGTAATCTATACCTAAAAGGAACCTGGCTCTGGGTGGTGTTTTTAGATATTTGTTGGCTGTCCAGTTTGTTTACATGCCCTTACATGTAATTTAATCCTTTCAGTCCTGGCGGGACCTCCTTATCTTAGCGCCATATGTTAACATACGTGTGGGAAATCACATTTGAAGCTCACAAGGTCCTAATCTGAAGTCCTGTAGAAATATATGTAAGAAAAAGTGGTCCTGTTCTCATGTATACTCAATAAAGGAGTTTATTCCTCAGCTCGACAAAGGTAATTCAGGACGGAAAGGGTTGAGCTGCAGCGACAGGCTGCCTTCAGTATTAGGTAGACCCCCTTTCCCAATGAAGTGATTTCCACACTGTGTCCCATAAGCCTGGTATCACAGTCAATACTGTACATTGTGCAGATCAGATTATATTGTGTTAAATCAGGCAGGCACACCCTCTTGACAATCTGCACCACGCATCAAATTCCATGTGCTCCTCTTTGCTCACATCTGATATAAATACAAAGACAACTGATGTTAACAACTATGCCTAGGATGCCCGACTTATAAGATATATAGCAATAAATATTTTAGGAATACTTTGTTATTTTTGGGGGATTTTTTTGATGCATTTTACACAAAAAGGTCATTCTTTGCTCTCTGTTTTGCGGTCCAAGTTTACCATGCTGTCTGTAGTGCACTCTGCCCTATGTTGAACTGTTGGAAAGAACCTTCTGTTCTTCTGTAAGGTGTGGTGGCGCCACCTGCTGGTACACACTATGGAGTGCTATGGAAAACAACGTGAACGCGGCAGACTGAGCAGTCATTCACGTGGACACAAAAGAGGTATGTTTGCATATATTGTTTCCAATAGCTATCTAAAGCTTGTTGTTCAGTTCGACACTGGAATGTAATTCCTTGCTTTCCTTGTTGACAGTCCAGTTTGTTGACACCTCCAAATGTGGTTTCTGCTGTGAGTATAATTTGCAAATTCCATAGTAATAAAAGTAGATGAAGAGGCTGTGTATAACATCCTACTGCTGCAAGTCGGTCTTTGCCAGTTCAGGAAGGTCGATAGATACGGCTATAATCCCACTGTTTGCAAAAACACACGTTTAATCATTTCCTTTTAAATGACTCCTTGGCTTTGGGTTTGTCTGGAGAATTCATAATGTACCCTCATATATATAAAGTGCTGTGCAAATGGATCAGAACACCCCATTGCTTCTGTATCAGAACACCCCATTGCTTCTGTATCAGAACACCCCATTGCTTCTGTATCAGAACACCCCATTGCTTCTGTATCAGAACACCCCATTGCTTCTGTATCAGAACACCCCATTGCTTCTGTATCAGAACACCCCATTGCTTCTGTATCAGAGCACCCCATTGCTTCTGTATCAGAGCACCCCATTGCTTCTGTATCAGAACACCCCATTGCTTCTGTATCAGAGCACCCCATTGCTTCTGTATCAGAACACCCCATTGCTTCTGTATCAGAACACCCCATTGCAGAATCAGAGCACCCCATTGCTTCTGTATCAGAGCACCCCATTGCTTCTGTATCAGAACACCCCATTGCTTATGTATTAGAGCACCCCATTGCTTCTGTAGATTTGATTTGTTGTGCGTGGGAAATCCACTGTAGCTGACAATCTTGGAAAATTGACAAAACAGGCAAATTAGTGATTGTCTAATTTATTGATGACTTTCATAGGCCACACATGCAACATACTTTAGTCAAGGAAAAGTGTGTTTCAAATTTTGTTTTTCAATTTTAATCTCTGAATGTATTTGTCATGTCATAGTTGATGATAATAACAATCTACTATTCCATTATATTTAACCCTTCAGACATCATGGTATTGTCTATTTCTTCATTTATTGTCCTTTATTCTTCTATATTGTAATTATCTAATTGCATTTCGTGGAGGTTCATTCATGTTCTGTTTGTTTTTTGTAAAGTGCTATTGCTAGTGCTAATATTTTGTCTGTGTATTTGTAGAGTAGGTTTGGAGTGGGTTGAGGAGCAGTGTTCTGACCTGACACTTACTGTAGGATTCTCCAGACAAGTCAAAGTGTCTCAAAGCCTGGGAAAGACAGATTTAGAAACCAGAACCAGACCCACTCAGAACGATTGCAAGCAACTAGAAAACCCAGCGTGGCTTTCCATAAACACACTGACCTGTCAAACTGGGTATTTTCTGCAAGGATTAGATTTGCGTTTATCAAGAAGCCTTTAGTAAACAAGGCAGTAATCCTCCATTCATCTGTCTCAGTGAATACCTCAAGGCTTCCCGTCCATTTTAATAAAGGCGTTTCTATTTATTGTCCACCCTCTGTACTGCTATGCACTGAGATTAGCTCTCAGGGACTAATCTTGATCCATGTGACCTCTGGCCACTCCAAATTGGTAAACTCTTCTGACATTCTTAGTTACATCACTGGCATTCTGTGTTCTAAGGTTCTAAAGCAGGGATGATTGGCTAAAGCAGAACATGTGTCAAAGTCATGCTGCATTGTGCCACTAGAAGGCTGCCAAGCGTTTTGTGGATCTCATAACCAAGCCTGGAGGCCTGATTTGAAAGCCCATTTCATTCCCAGGTCAGCAATAAGCACCTTGGTGTTTATTCTGGTCTATAAATTTGCACAGTAAGTCTGTAATCGCCCCGTGCTTTTCCTGTTGTCCTCCTATGCATTTACTATCGCTTAGCATGGTTTGCCATGTTCTTTAATTTGCTTTTCCACACCTCTCCGGTCTTCACAATGCTTTCGCATGCTTTCGCAATGCTGTATTGCATTTGCTACTGCTTCCTGTCAGTGATCACTTCTTGTTTTTGCAGTTCCAAGAGTCCCACTGCAGCCATGTGACCTACAGTATGCTGTGTAGCATTATGAGGTGTGAGCGAGAGCATGACCCATTGATTGCATGCAATTAGCAGCATTGCACAAGTGAGCCTGCATAGGATTCAATACATACATACAAAGGTGGGAAGTATTTTGTAGAAAATATTTCATTTTTGGCAGGCAAATTCTCATTTTATAGCCTTATGGAAATTATTTTTGCATGGTATTTTGCATGGTATTTTTTGCAGTTTTCCCATGCCTTTCCCATAGCTTACCTTGGTTTGCCATATTTAGTAATATTACTATGGGAGACTTTTACAAGGGTTGCGCTCAAAACAAAGCGTGCAGTCAAATGATAATGTTTACTTAACAACAGCTTCACACAGTAAGCTTCTCCTTTCAGCCTCTTCAGCCTCTTGTCTAAAACCAGGAAACCTTCCATCGCTGTAAACCCTTTGAAATCTCCGCTAATCTGGATAAAGGAGCATGCTGCCTGCCCTCGGAAACATTTTCAGTGAAGACTCTGCCTCATTAGACCAGCACGGGCTGAAGGAGTCAGCTGTCTGAGCTAAGGGGGCACAAAGCCGAAAGGAGGCCACGGTGTTGTGTTGATATCCTGGCTGTTTCTTGTATGACTCACTGAGGGCGAGGGAAGTAAAAGAGAAGAACAAGAAACATAGGAAGTGGGGCAACAGTTTGCAAGAGTCTTTCTGGTAAGTGAATTTTAGGTTTGAATTTAGAAGGTGGATTGCACTAAGGAGCCTTGCTGGCTTGTAAAAGGGTAAGAAACAACTTGTTTGCAAATTATGCACAGTTACAATGTACAGCTCTGGCCAAAAGTTTTGCATCACCTAGAATTTTCTCATTTTAAAAAGAACCATTTATATGAAAATAATTTAGATCTTTCAGTTTGTAATCAACATTTCAATTCTCGCTCAGTAGTCAGTGATATAGAAACAATAGGCACTCGTCTGTGTGAAAATGTTCAACCACTTTGTGTTGTAATTAGGCATCTTAATCAACTGCCTAAAAGTTTCCTACATTGTACCATTTTGGGCTATATGTTCCTTTTCTCTTACTGTTTTAAATGAATTGCTGTGTGGCCGATTAAAGTCGTCAATTAAATTAGACAATCACTCATTTGCATATTTTGACTATGTTCCAATATTTTCATTTCCAGTGGTTTGATTTCATACGCACAACAAACCAAAGCTACAGAAGCAATGAAGTGTTCTGATGCATTTGCACACGACTGTATGTCACACATCTCTCCATATATTTGTAAAACCATGTATCCAATTGTGATTAAACATGGTGTAAGCATTATTTAGTATAAGTTATTGAGAGGAATAGATTCTGGGTATATACTGCAGTTGCATGTTTTTAATGAGATCATTTATTGACAACTTGTTGATTGAAAAACCCCTAGAATCCCACAGGAGATCATACCTAACAACGTTTGACGTTAGCCAATGCACACAGAAACCAGGGCCAGAGGACACCGTTTGAAGACATAGGACAAAGAGTAGGAGACACTTCTTCACACAGAGAGAGGTGAGGGGATGGAATGGGTTACCTAGTCATGTTGTTGAAGGAGATTCTTCTTCACACAGAGAGTGGTGAGGGGATGGGATGGGTTACTTAGTCATGTTGTTGAAGGAGACTCTTCTTCACAGAGAGTGGTGAGGGGATGGAATGGGTTACTTAGTCATGTTGTTGAAGGAGACTCTTCTTCACACAGAGAGTGGTGAGGGGATGGAATGGGTTACCTAGTCATGTTGTTGAAGGAGACTCTTCTTCACACAGAGAGTGGTGAGGGGATGGAATGGGTTACCTAGTCATGTTGTTGAAGGAGACTCTTCTTCACACAGAGAGTGGTGAGGGGATGGAATGGGTTACCTAGTCATGTTGTTGAAGGAGACTCTTCTTCACACAGAGAGAGGTGAGGGGATGGAATGGGTTACCTAGTCATGTTGTTGAAGGAGACACTTCTTCACACAGAGAGTGGTGAGGGGATGGAATGGGTTACCTAGTCATGTTGCTGAAGGAGACACTTCTTCACAGGAGACCTAGTCTTCTTCACACAGAGAGTGGTGAGGGGATGGAATGGGTTACCTAGTCATGTTGTTGAAGGAGACTCTTCTTCACACAGAGAGTGGTGAGGGGGTGGAATGGGTTACCTAGTCATGTTGATGAAGGAGACTCTTCTTCACACAGAGAGTGGTGAGGGGATGGAATGGGTTTCCTAGTCATGTTGCTGAAAGAGACTCTTCTTCACATAGAGAGTGATGAGTGTATGGAATGGGTTACCTAGTCATGTTGTTGAAGGAGACTCTTCTTCACACAGAGAGTGGTGAGGGGATGGAATGGGTTTCCTAGTCATGCTGTGGATCACTGAGACTCTTTGGCTCTTGACGGGGTTTTGAGATCATTCAGCCGCTCAGAACGCGTACTGATGAAATGTTCTCATGTTCTTGTGTTGGCAGCTCTCCCACCATGGAGCTATGAAAGGGGCTGCTGCTGCTGTGTGAGAAGGCTGGATGATGGATGAACAGGACGAGAAGGACCCCGATCTGGATGCGGGGGACTTGGAGGGCTGCTCGGAGATCTCGTGGGTGAGCGGGGAGGACCCTGACGAGGCCAGCTTGTTCTCTGAAGACTCCGTCTTCCCTGATTACGAGTCGGAGGACAGCAGCAGCAGGGGCAGCTCAGCGGCCCTCACTCTGTACCAGGCCTGCGCAGTGAACAACGCCAGGGCCCTGCATGAGTGCCTGGAGAGGGGAGTGTCCGAGGAGGAGGTCCTGGAGCTCGACATCAACGGAAGGGTGACTCCAGAGAGCTGCTCACACTGCATTCACAGCAGTGTGCACGAATCAAAACACCCCATTGCTTCTGGATTAGAGAACCCTATTGCTTCTGTATTAGAACACCCCATTGCTTCTGTATCAGAACACCCCACTGTGCTATATGAAGGATATAAATGACAAATCTTGAGGTGTTTTAATAAATGTGCGCACTGCTGTGTATTTTAGGATTTTCTTACCTTTAGGGGATGTGTAAGGATTACGCTGTTAGGTTTTGACTAGTTTCAGAACAGTCCTCACCCCCTCATAATCAGCTATCATTAAAGTCAACTCCCACTCTCACCTCCCTGCCATTACAACATCAGTCCAATCCCCCGCACCCCCCTCCCCCCTCACGGGAACAAATACCAAATGAAATATAAAACCACTCTGGCATTAACCACCAGGAAAATCCACTTGTCTTTCCAATTATATGGCCCCAGTGTGATGACAAGACACCTCCTATTAACTGTCACTGGTCCCCCTTTTCTTGTGGAGATCCATTTGGTTAATTGCCTGTATTGTTATGCTTAATTATCAAAAACACGCAGGTCTTTCAAATTCAGAGTTATAGATTAAAAGCTGCCTGCTACCGCTCTGTGCTTTGGAGTAAATACAACAGAGTTTTTTTTGTTTTTTTTCCCCCCCTCTCCTACAGAACGGCCTGATGGTGGCATGTTACAAGGGCTTTGTGGACATTGTCTTCGGATTGGACAAATGTCCTTACCTGGACGTCAACAACCAGGACAACGAAGGGAACACCGCCCTCATGATAGCGGCCCAGGCAGGTGAGACTCTGCCCAGCCTTCCTCCTCCTCTTACCCGCAAGAAGGGTAAACGCTGGGTCGGGTCAAAGTGACTTCTTTTTTCACAGCTGACAAAAGCTTTGTGTTTTGATGTGCAGGGCACGTGACCATCGTGAATTACCTCATGAATTACTACCCAGGGGTGGACTTGGAGAGAAGAGACAGCCGGGGGTTCACTGCCTTCATGAAAGCAGCCATGCAGGGGAGGAATGAGTGCGTCTCATCCCTGATGATGGCAGGTGAGTGACTCCAGCAGGTTTGCGTGGACAGCATAGGGCGGTTCACTTTACCCTGCACAGCCTTTTCTGCAATGAGGAAGCTGTTTCAAATCTATTTTTTTTGTCATTCCCTTTTGTACAGTGCAGTCAGTCAGTCAGTGCAAGTGGTTTCAATTACTGTTTCAAAATGCATGCCTAATTAAAGCAAAACGTGCTGTAACATTTTCACACATGAGTTTCTATATCACTGATTACTGACCGAAAAATTAAAATTCTCACACCCAGAGGTTTTCTTCCAGGTCGGTATATAAAGGACACAAATGACAAATCTTGAGCACATTACTGTATATGCATGCAACTAAGACTATATCAGCCAAAGTGTCTTTACAGAAGAAGATGCGCCATCTAGTGATATGACACTGTGGATTAAGTCTCCTTTTGTTTTCCTGGCAATACTGTGCAGTGCACTAGATGGCGCTGGTGCTTATAAAAACGCAACAAATATGTCACTGGAGATACTTACATGAAGACCTTCTTGAATAGCAAGTACCAGTGGCAAAGAGTAGAGCTCACTGGGTCTTACATGAAGATTGATAAAAGATGAAGCAGAGAATTCCTTTAATACACTTATGGATTTTTACTCCATCACTTGCTCCAGAATTTTTAATTAACACCTTAATGTTACAGAAACAAACCTAACCCTGTATTTCTGTCTCACATATGAATCTGATCCAGTGCTTAGGCACCCCTCTATAGTATCATTTAAATCCAGCCTCATGAGCCAGAATTGTTCACATGCAGAGCACTATGTGTTGCCAGAAATGTGTTTTGCACAAGAAACAGAATCTAGTTACATAAATAATCCCAGTTTAAGTACTTAAGAGACCTTGAATCAGTGTGTTTTCCCTCCAGTTTTTGTCAAGTGTTTATTCCCTTTGTGTGATTTCAAATTTAATTTATACAACAAGAAGTAAAGATATTCCTTTACAGAGTTTCTAGTAAACCTTAATTCATCATTTCTATAAATACTAAATAAAACTAGTAAAACACACTGACAAATGTTTCTGCTCAAAGTCTTTATCAATATCTATTCTAGTCTAAACATTTCTTAAAGGATTTCAGTAGTTTCCTTTAGAGTTTATTTAGATGCACAAGAGTTTTGCACCACCTTATAGAATTAACTCATTTCTCTTCATAGCGTAGAATGAAACCTGCTGTTGAATAATGTTCTGTTAACATATTGAATTGTATAGCACTTTGTAGTTTTCCATATTCCAGATGTTTCAGCTGAGGCCTCTTCTCCCTTTTCTCCCAGGTGCTGATTTGAATGCGGTCGACCCGACAAGAGGCAAGACTGCCAAAGAGTGGGCGATACTGACCGGCCGCTTTGAGACCTTGACCAAGATGCGTCGCCTGCTAGAGAAGCCCTGTGCCGAGCAGTTCTGTGACCGCTACACACCGGAGTGGCCAGAGCTGAGAAACCTGGTGGCCAAAGCAGTGAGGGTCAAGACCAAGAGAGAGAAGATCGCTCAAAGGATCCGCTCCACCTTCACCATCAACTTCCCACACGACCCTGAAGATGAAGGAGTGATGGACCACATGGTCCGGATGACCACTGGCCTTTCCAGTCTCTTTGTGACCACAGGCTGCCGCCCTCTGTGTCCCACCAGCCCTCCAGCCGTCGGGAAGAAACGCTTCACCGTCCCGGAGATCCTCCGGCAATATCCGGGCATGCAGACAGAAAACGACTCGGTGAAGCACTCGAATGGGTCCGTATCGGATAGTTCCTCCTGCTGTGGAATCACAGAGGAGTCCCAGAGAGGGAGCATGCTGTCCATCACAGGGGGAGTCCGGGGTTTCATTGTGAGACGCAACAACGTCTTCCCAGCGGGGTGTGTCCCCCAGATCAAGGTATCCAAGAGCACCGAACCCACGCCAAAGAAGGAGAAGAAGACGAAGAAGTCCAAGAGCAAGCATTTTCTGGAGCTGCCCAAGTGGAGGTACAAAGAGCTGAAGGAAGAGAAGAAGAAGGTAGAGAAGGAGAAAGAGGAAATGAAGGTGCAGGAGAAGAAGGACAAGACAGAGAAGAACAAGAAGGACAAGGAGGAGAAGAAGTGAATTTGCTGATCAGATGGTTCCAAGTTCAACACACCTCCAAGAAACAGGACTGAATTGCAGGCTTGCTGAGATGCAACCTTGAGATGTTTGCTTGCCTAGCAGGTTCTTCTCTTGAGGGAACTGGAATTGTTTCACTTTTCCAAAGTAAACATGGTCTTCCATTTGTGCTACAGTCAGATCACAAGTCTCCGATCCTGCAATGGGAAATTGGTGGCAATTGTGAGGAATAAAGCTTCCAGTGACCATACTGACTAGATGTATATCCAGCCTTTCCCAGAGTCTCTGGAGGGACAAATGCACAGGAGTGGATTTCAATACAAAACGTGTTTATTCAGGGAACACTTGAGTCATCCAGGCTGGAGTGATGGTTGGGTTACTGCTCAACTCAAGCAGCACTTAGCTAATTTATACTGTCCTGTTACTTGAATGGATTGATACTGTGATCAGCATATGCCATATTCTTTTGACCATCAAATCCATAGCAAAAAGATCCATTAAAACAGCACAAAATAACATCATCTCTTGTTACAAAGTGCTGTCCCATCACTGTTTGAAACTGTTTATTCGGAAATATCAGACTTGGTATACAGTGTCAATATGGGTTCACTACAAAACACAGCATCTGCGCTATTTCCCTCTTTTATGGAGACGTTCGTGCATATTTTTCTGAAGCAAGCTCCATATCCACTTTTTTCGGTCAAGTCATTGCTCTGGAATGACACCGTTGACGATGTGTTTTTGGGGTAACCTGGGTGAAGAATGGGGTGATACAGCAGTGCTGTATTGAATTATTGAAATCTACCCCTTTGAATGGTTCACTACTTTTATGCTTCAAGTATATTATTGTGCAGATAAGACCACTGTATGTCTCTGCTAACTGATGGAATATTGACAACATGGTAGCACTTTACAATACGTGTCTCTAGACACTGTGCATTTACATAGTAGTTAGTAAATACATGTGTACTTACACATAATTACAAAGTTATTATGCATAGTTACAATGTACTTTATGTGCATAACTCTAACCCAAACTCTAAACCTAACCCTTTCTGATACAGATATATAAAGCTCTATGCCTTAATTACATTGTAACTATGCATAAAAACATTGTAATTATGTTTAAGTACACAGGTAACTACTTTGCAAATACACAGTGTATAGAGACACAAAGTAAAGTGCTATTCAAATATCCAGGCTCTTCCCTACACGCTGTACCCAAAGACTAGGAGGATCAAGCTTATTTATTACAGAACTGGGCTACTGTTTCTGGTTTATTTTACTTTTATTGTATTTTCTAAGTGAAAACATGAGCTGAGAGATTTAAAAAAAAGATACGGTCTTTAGATGAAAAATAAAGTATTTGAATGTATTTATGGGAGCAGTGTCTGTATCTGGCATAAGCGGTCTGTTTCCAGCCGTGTGGTATTAATAACATGTGCCTATAAGTGATAGGATTAAAGAAGTAAGCCACTGTGGACTCAGGTAACTCACAGTGCAGTCGCCTCCGCTCAGGGTAAGACAGCAGATTCATTATCACTTAACCCCTCGCACTGTAACTATCTGTGAAGTGTAATTACCTGGGCATGGCTTGGAACATGGTGAACTATGTAATTACATCAGGTAACAAAACAATAAACACATTGTAACTGTGCATAATAACATTGTAATTATGTGGAAGTACACATGTATTTACTATGTAACAACTATGTAAATACACAGTAATTAGAGACACTATGTAAAGTTTTGCCTTTTTATATTTTGAGGCACACTATCATAATGGGGTGAGCTGCCAGATCAGGACTCCTGTGCAATAAGTGTTCACCATGCATTGTGTGTCTATTGCTGTCTAATCTGTGGTCTGCTAATGATCTTTTACACTAGTATTGTAATCATTCCTCTAATGGTATTTTGTTTTTAAATAACTTTTCTGAAAGGGTATCAGCAAAAAAAAAGTCCAAGTAATAATTAGCTGCTGCTGATGTTTCTATAAAAGGTGCGTACCGAGAATATATCACCTGTGGTTTGTTTGCAGTTTCGAAACGTTTGTTTCCCCTGCTGGAATCTTCTTTTTTTGTTTTAGTTATATAAATATGCGTTGGAGATGGAAAATACACTGTATTGTAAAACCAGATGTAAGAGGAAGGCTAATGCGTTTCCTATATTAACAGGGCGGGGGGGAGAAGAGTATTGAACACAACATGAGTAGTTACATCCTGTCAAAAAAAACGCAATTCACGCAATAACAAATGCAATGCTTGTGTGACAGGGTGCAGGCTGGGTGCAGACTGGGCGCAGGCTGGGCACAAACTGGCGACCCTGCGTGCTGCAAGCAAGCGTCTTAACCTCTGTGCAAAAGAACGAGGCTTGTCTGGATTCGTGGTTTTAGAGCTTTTAACCTCATCTCATCTCACCGACAGGTCACATAAAGTCAGAGCCGCACACAACACTGTCCGCTGCACTGGGAAAAACAAAGAGGGACATTCTGAAAAAGACTAGATTCTGTGCTTTTAAATTAGATTCCTCCAGTAGGGGAGAATGGTGTGCTAACCAGGGGCAAGCCTTGATGAACCAAACAGCCTTTTCTAATTCCTGATCTTTTCTCCACCCACCTTCCATCTGCATTCAATTAAGAAGCAGTAAGTGACGTGGTTATGCTGTGATTATCGTTACGTCAGGGTTGTTATTTATTTATTTATTTGTAAATATTTGAACCCAACAAACCTGATATTGTAAACCGCAGTAATCTGTGCCAAAACAGGTGACGAGCGTCTCTTAATTGGAGAGGGGAGTCGTGTTCCCCGGTATTGACTGTGATGAAAGGCTTGGGGGGCGACTCTCTGACGGCGTGGAGCCGGACAGAGAACAGCTGTTTTATTTGTGACAGTGACGGGAACAGTATACTGCTCCCATTATAGCATCCTGGGAAAAGGACAAGCTTGGGAACGATTCTGGGGGGGGGGGGGGGGGGGGACACACGAAGCCAAAAATAAAAGAAAATGGAATGAAGTCGCTGACAAACTTGTTATCTTTATTTCATTTGATGCATGTTGTGACGTTTACCAGCTGTGTGCAATGTAGCCAGCCAAAAAAGATTAAGGGCAATAGGGCTGTTTATCATAAACTTACTCGGTTATTCAACTCTAGTAATATTTTACAATGTTGTTTTGATGCTATACTTCATCATAAGTCCATTATATGCGATACACCAGCCTTGCCTGGGACGTACAGTAAGTAGGCTTAGAGTAAATTTACACAAGTTTGTCACAGTATTTGTGCATGGTATTTTTTGCATTATACTATGCAGTTACCATAATTTACCCCAGTTTTCCGTGTTTATAAATATGCTATACCATACCTTGCTATTCTTTACCATGCTTACCTCTGCTTTGCTATGCTTTCACTATCCTGTATTACATTTTGCTGGGCTTTTACTCCGGGCAACTTTTATAAGCGTTACTACACCTTGCTATGCTTTTGCCTTTGGAAACGTTCAGAAACGGCTACTTACTGGCTACCTTTTTTGCGCAGGAGAGTATCATAATTTCTTTAAAGTATTGCAATGTGGGGATGAATACTGTGCAGGAGCCCTGTCTGCTATTAATCACATGTCTAAAGCATGTATTCATATCCTCGTAGTCGCCCACCAGGGGGCTGTGAGAAGTGAATGCATGCCTTACACACGTACATAGGTACATGGAAAGAATGTGGGCAATCACAGGTCACAAAATAACAGCGCTGAATTCGGAATGCATTGCTTCAGAGCTCAGAGGACATGCAGAAGATATGCAGGTACTAATCCTGTGGTATTCAGTCGGAATTCACTATGAATTTGTGGCCATCGTTTCAAAGTGTTACGCCTTCGCTTTTACAATTTATCTCAGAATGACTGTTCAGTAAGTGAGGCAAAGGCATGATAAAGCATTCGAATTGTTATTTAAGGGAGATGGAGAGAGGGAGAAGGAAGGAAGAACACATGGAAGGTACCGCAAGTCTCAGCTTTTAACGATTGGGGTAAACCAACAAGGGGAGAAGGTGGCCTGTGGTCTCCCCTCGATAATAACAGCAAGCCTTGGTAAGTTTAAAGAAAATGCTAAGATTTGAGAGCTGTGCGTCAGGCTCAGAGATGTGTTGAAAGGAAGCATGTATTTATTATTAATGAGCTGAAATGAGTCCGGAGCCACAGAGGAGGCTCTGAGACCTTCCCAGTCTGTCTAGAGAGCAGACTGTGAGCGCGCCAGGCCCCAAGACCCAAAGACAGAGCAGAAAAAACAGCTGACCCTCGTCTTTCTGCAGTACGTTTCCCAGGCTGGGCTACGATTACAGCTCGATGAGATCTGAAAACAGCTCCCAGCCTCTCAGCGTGTCTAGTGATACATGTGATAACTGGGTTGCGTTTGTTTTTGTTTTTTTTTACTGTGTTTTAGGTTTATAAAACGCTTGATAAGTTAAGTGCTGCTGGAAAATGACCTAAAACAACAATGACCCAAGTTTTCTAAAAATCTGAAGAGAAACGAGAAACACCTGCCATAACATTGTCAACAAGGTGTGCAGCTACAATGGGCAGCCAAGCAAGGTGTATTAATGCCTGGGCATTATAAGCTAATGTGAGGTACATCAGTCTGTCTAAAACATCACAGTATGATCCTGCATGTATACTTTAGGCCTACAAAGAAAATCAGTAAAAATGATTACAAAATGGAATACAGTATTTGGCAATTTACAAAACAGCATTCCAGAAACAGTTCTTACTGGGCTTTCTCAGTCTTTGCCAGCAACACAAAAATGCACACACAAACACAAACTGGCTTTAGAGGTAGATTAAAGAAACCCTTCAGCTTTCTGGCAGCACAGTCATTATAGGAATCCCTCGCATTCGTGTTTGCTTTTTAATCTTCAGCTGAATCCATTCTGTCCGCTAACAGCTGAATGCACTGTTATCGACCCATAATACAATGTGCATTGATGCGTTTCCACCAGCACCTTTCAGTTTGTAGCAGCATGTGGATGCTGTAATACACTTTAGTGTTAACTGGGAAAACCTCCTTATTATATTACAAAATGTGAGTCTATTAACCAGTGAACCGATTGAGCAGTTAGCAACTTTATCAATCAATCAATCAGTCTTTATTTTATATAGCGCCTTTCATAGGGGACCACCATCACAAAGCGCTTTACAAGATGCAGGAACAACAAGAAAATCCATAATATTTTAAATACAGAGAAATGCATAACACATGATAAACAGTAAAAAACAATGCATAATACATTAAATACAGTGGAAAGTGCATAATACATGATAGTAGCATAATACACGAAATAATACATTAAATACAGTGGAAAGTGCATAATACATGATAGTAGCATAATACACGAAATAATACATTAAATACAGTGGAAAGTGCATAATACATGATAGTAGAGATCAGGCTTAAAGTGCATGGAAAGCAAGAGAGAACAGGTGGGTCTTGAGAGTTGATTTAAAGCGAGTGACGGTGGGAGCATCACACATCAAAGCTGGGAGAGAGTTCCAGAGAGTCGGAGCCATGAAGCTAAACGAGCGTTGTCCAAGTGTGGGCTTACAGGCAGGGGCATAGCAGGTCAGCAGGTACTCAGGACCCATGTGATGAAGGGCATTGTAGGTGAGCAGGAACGTTTGGAAAATAATCCTAAACTTTGCAGCTGGGCAAGATGGATCTGTCTACCCCGTTGGATTTGTCATCACCCTGAATCAGAGATTAGGCTGATCATGTGATACAGTATGCAATCCTTGCATCGCTATAAATCTGCAAGAGCAGCCTACCAGTAATGGAGAAAGATCTAACGGCATTGACAGTGGTGAGGACAGTCCTGCTGGCCAGACTGCTGCAACTAGAATGGATCAGCAACAGCAAAACAAAGGGAAAGTGGCCAACTGGACAGCTGTGACTGCAAACAGTGAGAGGCGAATAGAGGGGAAAAGACTGGCTCGTGTAAAACACTAAAGAGCCATCACTATTAAACTATGAAATACTCAACAGGGCTCAATTCAGAAATACTGAAAGAACAAATATTTCAACCAGAAGTCTTTTATTTTGAAGACACTGAAAAAGACTTCTGGTTCAAACATTTGCCATTGAATTTCTTTTAGTATTTCTGAAATATGAATGGCAGGATGGAATGCCTCAAGGAACCTTCTAGCACCTTGTGGAATCTATGCCATGATGTGTCACACAGTCTTGCCCTTCTATTAGGTCCTAATAAATTGGTATATATAACAATAACAACCACAACCTTTATATAGTGCCTTTCATAGTGGACCACCATCATAAAGCACTTTACAAGATACTAGGGTGTGTGAACTATGCATCACTTATAACAACAACTCACCCCAAAGATGGAGCACAAGTGACTTGCTTAGGGTCACGCAATGAGTCAGTGGCTGAGCTGGGATTTGAACCCGGGACCTCCTGGTTACAAGCCCCTTTCTTTAACCACTGGACCACACAGCCTCCTATACCAGTGGTGTAGTCCAAAATCTGAAGGTATCGGAACATCATTAAAATATAGATGTTCTTAAACAACACTTACATAACAGGTCATGCATTTAACAAGTATTTCCACAGTGTCTTTCTCTATCTTTTCAGACTGCCTGACTATGCGTCTGTGCATCAGTGGCAGAACAAAGACCCTGAGCTGACTGTAGAAGTCTGGCGCAGTCTGGCTCACTCCACCACTATATAGACACTGTATATTATTCATATACACACACGGTATATTTATTTATAAAACAATGGGTTTGTTCTTGACCCAACTGTTGCCCCTTTGTCCCTGGAGTATCATTACTAAAATGCGCTCCATATAGATTTCAGCAGCCTCGCTGGATACAAGGCGATCCAAAAATAACAAACGAGTTGAGAGAAAAGGAAAGAGCCAAGCAGAGCTGCTGAGCCATGAGTAACCAGAGAATCACCAGCCAGGCTCCACGCTGACGGCAACCCAGCGGCCGTGCTCCAGCACTCCCACTCGCTGCCACGCTGCCCTCCCTCTCGGGGCTGCTTCTAACTGAGGCAAGCGAAGCCCTGTGTTACAGGAGCTTGTAATGAAGCTCCTCACAGTGGCTGATCAGCTGATAATACTGACATCCGCATCACATACTTACTTACCTCTCCACTGCAGAGCTTGCTGCTCAGTTGAATGCTGAGGAATTCATCGTTGAACTGCACAGCTTGTGGTTTGCATCTAGCCCTTGACTTTCCAGTCAATTCAATGGGCTGAGATGCCAGTTCATACTCATCACACAGTACTGTTCAGAAGTCAGATGTCACAACTGAAAAGCAATTTATCTCGAGTATCCAGATTGATTCTTTGTTTCAGTGTTTGCTCAGGAATTATTTTTCCAACAAGCAATAGTTTCCAACAAACACCTGATACAAAGTAGCAATCCATTTGATGGACAGCTGTGGGCAAAAGTGTTGCATTAATTAATCTGTCTGCATACTTGTCCATTCTTCAGTGATTTCTGCTTCCAATTCTTTCTGGGACGTTCTCTAGACCAAAGTGGCCTACTGTTATGGCCAAAAGTTTTGCATCACCCTATAGAATTAACTCATTTTGCGTCATAAAGCAGAAGGAAACCTGCTGAATAATGTTAAGTTAACATATTGAATGACTTACCTCTCTGTAGTTTTCCATATACTTAACAAAAAACTGCCAAAAATGTAGAATGTGACATTTTGAAATCTAACAGGAAATACTGTACTACTATTATGGCTTCTGGTAGGCCTCTGCGACATAATTTTGTAGTTTCTTTAATTACATTATGTTAATTAAAATATCTAAATTATGTTCACACACACATATATATATATATATATATATATATATATATATATATATATATATATATATATATATATATATATATATATATATATATATATATATATATATAAACAGTTTGCAGATGCACTGTTTGATTTAGTAATTTCAGGCTAAATTGAATTCAACGTCCCGGTCAGTTCATCTTAATGATGTTGTGCTGAGGGCCAGTTTTAATCAGTTTGTGATAAGAGTCACTTCTGCAATTCAAACCGTGTGGGCTGCTCTGGAACAGAAACACAAATCTGCGTGGGTCAGTTCCTGCTTTCACCCTCCCCCAAGAACGAACCACTGCCAAATGCTCAACTAAAAACTCAAAGATTTCCCATTAAGACACCGAAGACGCTGAGAAAGACTTCTAGTCGAAACATTTGCCATTGCGTTTGCCAAACAGGAGCAAACAGCAATACTAATACATTTTAAAATTTGCACAAAAAAAATATCATAACCCAGAAAGGAAAACCACTTCAAGTGATTCCTGTTTTGAAAAGTCCGTCCTCTCTAGTGCTTTGTGTGAGTTATAGTTTGCAGTTTAATGGTTATTTTTAACATCCAGTATGTTCTCGTAACATGCATGGTACCATACACGGGATTTAAAGCAGTCTTTCCTTTTTCAATTATCATTTTAAAATGTACCGGCATTCATGAAAAATGTAAGCTACTATTAATCTTTGAGAGGTTTCCATGCTTTAACTAAATATCCCAGCCTCCCTCTGACATCCTGCAGCAGCTGTTTTTTATAAACTGATGCATTTCAATCATGCAGTTTGTGATTGATCGGTTGAACAGAAAGCCATTATGGGCAGTGCAGAGTGATTCACATTGAGAGTCCTGTTTTATAGATTGCTCCACCATAAGGAAGGTGTAAAATAGTGAAGCTCAAAGTACTCACCTGCTCCTCTTTTCGGATTGAAAACAATCCGTCTGCAACAGGTGCACCAGTATAACGAGATGCAAAGGAGCCAAAGGCCCGGTTGCTCCATGTTAAAAACGGCTTTAGAAAACAGTGTTTCGGAGCAATAATGTCAAAAGCGGAGCGGTGCAAAATTAACTCATGAGCAAAGCAATTGAAAATGGACTTTGGAAAGTACTGTAGTGTGCCTTTAAATGTAAACAAGAAACCCCCCCCCCCCAGTGATGTTCTGTGATGTTCTGTGATGTGTTTTCTTCTGGGACAGGTGGACTTTTTGCATTTGCAATAAAGCACAGAGAGGTATGGTGAAGCATAGGGAAGCATTGTAAAGCACAGAGAGGTCTGGTAAAGCATAGGGAAGCATTGTAAAGCACAGAGAGGTCTGGTAAAGCATAGGGAAGCATTGTAAAGCACAGAGAGGTCTGGTAAAGCATAGGGAAGCATTGTAAAGCACAGAGAGGTCTGGTAAAGCATAGGGAAGCATTGTAAAACACAGAGATGTATGGTAAAAGCATAGGGAAGCATTGTAAAGCACAGAGAGGTCTGGTAAAGCATAGGGAAGCATTGTAAAGCACAGAGAGGTCTGGTAAAGCATAGGGAAGCATTGTAAAGCACAGAGAGGTCTGGTAAAGCATAGGGAAGCATTGTAAAGCACAGAGAGGTATGGTAAAGCACAGGGAAGCATTGTAAAACACAGAGAGGTCTGGTAAAGCATAGGGAAGCATTGTAAAGCACAGAGAGGTCTGGTAAAGCATAGGGAAGCATTGTAAAGCACAGAGAGGTCTGGTAAAGCATAGGGAAGCATTGTAAAGCACAGAGAGGTCTGGTAAAGCATAGGGAAGGATTGTAAAGCACAGAGAGGTCTGTTAAAGCATAAGGAAGCATTGTAAAGCACAGAGAGGTCTGGTAAAGCATAGGGAAGCATTGTAAAGCACAGAGAGGTCTGGTAAAGCATAGGGAAGCATTGTAAAGCACAGAGATGTATGGTAAAGCACAGGCAAGCATTATAAAACACAGAGAGGTAGGGTAAAGCACATTAAAAAAACAAACCATGGTAAACTAACCCTTATAAAAGTTTCCCTAAAGGTATAGCAAGTGTAATAATCCTAAAATAAAAGCGTTCAATGTACAGTTATAGATACAAACATGGCTAACTGTTCCGGGCGGTCCCTTTATACAGAAAGCTGCCAGCGGTTTTCCAGAGGAAACGTTGTATTAGCGGCTGAGTATAGCAGAGTAAAGCGAACCGGCAGGAAGAACACGCATTTCAGATCGCTCCCTCATTCTAGACAGCTTTAAAAAAAAAAATTTAAAAAAATCTCAGCAGGCAAGCACGCACAGACAGGAAAAACAACTGGGAGCAGATTCAGGGTACCGTTAGACAATGAGGGGTGGGACAATTTTATAAACTGAAAACAAAAAAGAACAAAATTCAGTTTCGTTTTTGATTGCGATCTGCGCTGACAGTATATGAAGCCCGTGCCATCACGAAAGAGTTGAAATACAGGCGGTGCGGATCTGGTTCGGTTCTGACTGAGCCGTTTCCAGGAGCGCTGTACTGGGTTGAAGACACACACTCGGGAGTAAAGTTTTTTTTAGCATTTTTTTTTTTTTTTTTAAGTTATTGGAATGTTTCCACAATTTATGGGGGAAAAAAAGGAAGCTGAGGAAACTTAATAAAACACTTTTTTTGTCGTGATTTCAGTCTAATTTTGCTTGCTGACATATTTCGTATATAGTTCTTTATTTACTGCGTATTAAAAACAACAACAACAAAACAGAGATATAATGTAGTAGCCAACTAGTTTTGTTTGACCCGACTCAGAAAAGTTAACCGCTCGGCACTCACTCTGCCCAGTACGCTGAACAATGTATTGTTATTATGGCAAAATATTAAAACAGGCTATTTTTTAAAACCGTGGACAGTTTTTTTTTTTTGCATCTCTCATGTAAGTGACGTCTCCTTGTGCTTTGAATGAACGGGAAAGGAGCATCAACACTGAGCTGTTTCGATTGACAACGCCGCTCCCCTGAACTCAACAGGTAAGAAGCATACCTGAGGGCTGACTGCGGCATTGTTTAAAAACCAGCGTGTAAACACCTTACTGTCGTATCCAATTATTCAGTTATTATCTGGTTGAATTTACAATATGGCTTACACTTCATTTTGATAAAACTGTGTGAGATTGGACATGTATTTACTGTAAAAATGACTATTTTTGTGAAAAAGTAACCAATTAACAACTATACTGTAGACTATACCAAGCAAGGACTGTGTGTACAGGTGACGTGAATGTAAGTTATTGGTTACTAAGATAAAAACGATGAGTTTTATTTTCAAAATAAATAAACAACACCGGAAACGATACACATCCAGTAAGAAACGACATGGCAGGCTTAAGATTTCTTAAATTGACAGCTTGAAGTCACTTCTGTCAAGAAAGCAGTCCAAATGTCCCAACATGATTCTGGACATTTTCCACATTTAAACAACAATTTGATGATTTCTGCAGCTTCTTACTTTAGCATTGTAACTGAAACGTTGCTGTTGGCAACCTGACATAACGGTATAATAATAGAAATAAAACAGATGTTTTTTGTGGTTTGTTTGATTGATTTTGCGAGAACTTTGCTGTCCAGCCATTTGACATTTTTTGACCTCCCCCTGTTCAAAAGAGCACTATTTTGGAGCATGTAGTTTTTAAATACTGAAATAAACCTGAACAGCATTTCCTCAGGTGCCTTCATCAGTGAAATATTAGTCTTGAAGGTACTTGATCAATTTAAATAGTGTTTTGAGCATTTTACAGCACTGTGGAATCACCCTAGATTGCCTCAGCTGTTGATGGAACACAGAGAGCGTCCCTGTTGCTGTATATTCTCTAAAATAATTGCAAGTAGGTATAGAACAATCAAATCAACCGTTTAGTCTCAATATGTTTCAGATTGCTGTGTTTTTGTCTTATTTCCATTTAAAGTCAAGCTTGTGAAATATGACTTCTGTTAATGGGACCATTTCACTTAACAGAAGCTTTCCAAAAGCAGGGCTCAGCTCGCTACACCAACCCTATTGCTTCCCTAACCTATATAGTCCAGGCTCAGCTTTCAGTACTTGTTCTGCAAGCTTATCTCCCCAGTGCCTCCTTTGCAACTGTGTCTCCCTTCTGGGGGTCTCCATCACCCTGTCTTGGTGACCTCTGAGCAAAGGTTATTTCAAGCTGGCTCTCCGCTGCCACACCGGACACACGCGTCCTCCTAAACGTGTGCTGTCCGCTTCCTTTCACTCCGCAGGTCTGTCACGCAGCCACCTCAGAGCTACAGCGTCGGAGGACCACGCAGCTCTGGGCAGCTTACAGGCAGGCCCGCAGGCGCCCGGCAAGACTACAGGGGTCGCTGGTGCGCGGTGAGCCGAGGACATCCTGGCTGACCTGAGCCCTCCCAATCCCCTGGGAGCTCTCGTCTGCAATAGAATAGAAGTCAAACTTGCGACCTCCAGGCTAATTTAATTCTAACTATTATATGAGTCCTTCATCAGTCATTAATTCTTTAAAGTCATAAAAGGAGCTGACAAAGTTATTCCTAGACAAAACGTTAAGCACGGCCCAGGAACCAGAACCAGGGGACACGGTTTCACAGTTCTAAGAGAAGACAGACTTAGGACAGAGGGCAGGAGGGGGTGAGGGCATGGAATTGGTTACCTGCTGAATCATTGGAATCCCTTAAGATCTGACAATGTTTTGAAATCAACCCGGTGGCTGAATTGGGAATGACCGTCTCTCACTCTTACATCTACATACTAAAAGTTTTACTGCATGTAATAAAAATCTGGTATGAGCAAACCAGAAACAACACGTTATCATATCATGCCAAGTTAGCTATAAAAAAAAAGCTCTAAAGGGATGAGATTAACTGCTTGGAATCTTGCAGTCTGAGAGAGAGAGGGAGCTGTTGTTTTTGAGAGATGCTCTTTGTTTAGTCTGTGCGGTAAGGTCTGCCCAGGCTCCCTGATCTGAAGCCCTGATAATCTCCAAACAGGAGCCGGGGCTTCGCTTGCCAACCTGGAAGCGGCTGTCATTTCCCTTCTCTGTTCCCTTTGTATAAATAACAGGACAGCTTTTAAAACTGTGCTGATCTACAGTCGGGTCCTCCTGTGGGGGCTCCCAGGCCTGGAAAAGGAGCCATGTCCTGCATTGCATCCTGAAGCCAGACAGGAAGCATGGCATGGCTATTCTTTAACCACACACAACACAGAGAAAGGGCGAAAAAAAAAAAACATTTTAAAAATACTTTTTTCAAACTGCTTTTAAGAAGTTTGCTATCCGTATGCGGTTGGTAAAAACCAACAAACGTTTTTACCTGTAAAGCGTACTATAGTAAAATATGTTAGCCTGTTTATGAACCTCAAATAAAATCAAAGCAAGGTATGTTTAGATGGTAATACGACTCCTATTGCGTAGCAGTTCACCCATTCCGGGTTTGAATGCAAGCTTGATTAGCTGCAGTGTTTCTACAACAAGCTCAGGCGTGTCTTATTAAACTCGTAGTAAAACCAGGAATAGATCAAACTGCTATGCAATGGGAGTCTTATTTCCACCCATTACTGTATTTATGTTGGTTTATAGAGCTAAATATGTTTATTTATATAATGAAGTGATCAATTAAATCAAGTTATGAAACATAAACATATTATATATCTATTGATCGATTAATAATCTGATCTGTGTGATCAATTCTGCCTGTTTGCCAGGGATATGAAATTGTATGGAAAGACAATGGTAAGCAATACAAAGTTTTAACAGTCCTGGTTTTACGCTGAGTTTAATAAGACACACCTGAGCTTGTTACCTGTACACACTGCAGCTAATCAAGCTTGTCTGAAAACCTGGAACGGGTGAAACTGCTCTGCAATAGGAGTCTTATTTTCATCCCTGCTCTAAAAACCATCAGCTGGCATTCCTAACATTCCCTAATGTTGGGCAGGTAATAATTAACGATAATTGATTCATTTAGAATACTTTTATTATTCAAAAGCAAATACAATGTGTAGAATATTTACAAAGGCGAAAACAACATCACATATAATGTAATATAATATAATATAACATAATATAATATAATATAATTAAGGCTGTCATGTTTTCAGTTATCAGAAATGTCATGATTTCTGTGAAATTTGCAGATTGCAGTGTAATATATAGTTCCCTGTGAAAATTCCTATTTCTGAAAGAATAGTGTCAATATACACATTTGATCACTTAAAAACTAGATACAGCAAAAGTTTGCATCTGTTGCACCGCAAGTTTATTTTGTTTCTAGTAAATGATTGAACACTGCGCGATTTCTTTATAATAACGCGTTCAACAAGAAAGACAGCAGCGGCATCAAAGATCAGAAATATCTGTGCGAAGATCGCTCTGCCCAGCACAGGAAGGGGACGTTTCTCGTGTCTTTATTTTGTTTGATAATTCACTGACAGTGAAAATAGATTGTCTTTAAAAGGTGGACATGAAAATTGAAATATTCTACGATCAAGCATTTAATGTTTTTCAGGTAAGCATTTCAATCTATTTAGGGATATTTGTTGTGTAATAAGTCTAGAGAAAATGGCCCATTTTAAATCCGGCAATGCAATTTATTCTGCTTTAATAAATATTATGTTTAGTCATGAAATATCTTGAAATAAATACTTTTAACCCTGAAATAAGCCGTTGTTTACCGTGTCTGCCAGAAGCCATAATAGTAGTACAGTATTTCATGTTAGGTTTCGAAATGTCACATTTTTCTATTTTTGTCAAAGCAGTGTGTAATTCAATATGTTAGCGTAACATTATTCAGCAGGTTTCCCTCGACATTATGAAGCAAAATAAGTTAATTCTATAGGGTGATGCAAAGCCTTTGGCCAGAGCTGTACATTAAGCCCACTCCTTCATCAACATTGTTTTTGTCCGCCTTGACTACTGTCTTCTGGTCAACTTCAAAACGAAGCAAAAGACACTGAAATGTGTTTTTTTTTTCTCTGTTCTCATTGGCTATAAACAACTTTGTGGTTTTGTGTAAAGTCAAAAATGTTTGTGGAACCTTGCAGCTTAAAAACAAATAGCTGGCTTCAGATTTTGCAGATTTTGTTTTCCAGAGCATGTTAAGCTGAGGGAGAACAGACCCATATTTTCAGCAACAGTGGCTTGAAACCTGGTTCCAGGAACCCTAGTTTGAGGTAACTTTTCTGTATGAAACCCCAGTCTCCCCTGGTGTGCTCGTGCAGTGGCCTGAAAACTAGTCTCCTGAAACCACATTCCAAGCCAGTGGCTCCGTGTTCCCTCAGTTATAGTGTGCGGTCTTGGGCTATATAGTGAAAGTATTCCAGGGAGTTAACAAACAAAAGTCCAATGTGTTTCACGTCTTACAGTAAGAAACTTCCTTTAATGATGTGTGATATTTAAAGGAACTGAGTTTTATTTTGTCACTGTTGACATTTCAGAGCCATTTTCATAACCTTACGTCCTATCACTTCACCCCCATTTGAACCCTGAACTTTTTGAATGTGTATATAATATAATGGCAGGAAGAAATAAAAAATGCTGGAAAAAGATGGAGGAAAAAAGCAACAATAGCTTTTCCCTTGAGCAATAAGGAATTGAGAGAGATAGAATCGGATCTGTGTTTAACATTGAACACGGAGACAGTCTATGATAAACAATTACAGACTGAATCAACCTATACCGTGATAAGCCCCAGTTTGTATTATCATTTTTAATTGAGTGGGTTTTTTAAGTTGATTGCCTGCCAGTTAGTCTTTCTGGCTGTCTGCTACGCATAACAGCATGTCTCTTGTTGGTACTTGAGGTTGCGTGACTTTTCAACCAAGATCGAAACAATCTGGATTCCTGTTCCACTTGCTACAGCGATGGGTGCGTTCGCTTTCAATGGCAGGAAGCACAGACAGCAATATTTATGTTATAAAATGTTTGGACAACAAGGAAAAGAAAGAGACTCAGACTGGAGGTTTGCAATTAGTAGCCCGGCTCTCCCCAGCCTGGAGACCTTGCCTCGACGAGAAAGAACATTCGCAGGGGTGCACTCAACACCGGCGCCTAGCACCCAGACAGCCAAACCTCTCTCTCTCTCTCTCTCTCTCTCTCTCTCTCTCTCTCTCTCTCTCTCTCTCTCTCGACGCTAGGGCATTCCGTCCCCCAGCCGCCCAAGAGAACACAATTCATTTGTATCAATGAACCCCAAGGTCACACTGCTTCCCAGTTCCTCAGCTCTAAGCCACAGTGCCTTCCTTTACAGCCCCCTCACAATTAATTACAGGTTACACTGCTCCCTCAGCTGAAACCACTAGCCCACGCTGTTAATGTACATTGCCTCCACCTCTCTAACCACTTCACTAGCTCCTACACTTGCCACTCTGCCTCCCTCGTAGTCCATCAGCTCTCCACTGCCCCCCTCCTTAGTACTGAAGCACCAGCCCAGACTCTCCCTCACCGTTTCACAGCTAAATGCGGAACTATTGCTTCAAGCTTCCTGGCATGGATGCAGCAGCTAAAGGCAGGTCCTTCGCTGTCCTTGGCAGAGGCTGGTTGTACATTTTCTTCTGGGTTTTCAATTTCACAAAGTTGGAGTGTGGAAGTTAGTAAGTTAGCGTGGGAAATGCCCTGTTCCTTGAACAGAAAATGCCTGTTCTGGTTGTGTGATGTCTAGTTTTGAACATCAATGTCTGCCCGGGGCCTATCAATGGAAGTTACCCTACTTGCTCAGTTGAAAATGCAATCTTATGCCATGCAAGTGACAATTATGTTATAATTTTGTGTGACCCTGATAAATAAATATCATAAACAATAAAAAAAAAAGACTAAGGAACTCCTCTTCAAGATTTGTCAGAAATGACATTATACCATGTTTGAGATATTTAGAAAGCTGTTGAAACATATAAATATAAATGTATTCTACAGTAGGGTGCAAAATGTGTTAGGTCTCTTTGGAGTCTTATTAGAGAAAATTTCCTTTTATAAATATCTAGGTATACAGATTGATGAGAATCTTACTTATAATGACCCTAATCATAAATTGGTTTTAAAATTGGGTTTTCATTTTAGGAAGGAGAAGGCTCTTTCCCTGTCTAGCAGGTAAAGTTAGTGACTGTTACTATTTTTAGTCTGTGGTGATTATATTTACTTGTAAGCAGTTTCTACTAGATGTACTGTGTAATTCATGTGGCGGATTGTTCCCCGTTGACACATAAAACTAGGTTGGCTTTTACTTATGAACCAGAGGGGTTTTCTTTGGTATTGTTTTGTGTTTCAGGTTTTTAAAGGTTTGTTACCGCCTTATTTGAGGGCTCTGTTTGAAAGGACTACCACTGGTTCTCTCTCAGGACTTCGTTTGGCTGCTCCAAGTGTTCAAACACGTACAGGAGAGTTATCTTTTGCAGATCACCCCCCGAAGACATGGAGCTGTTCCCATCACAGTATGAAGATGGAAGCTGATCATCTTTCTCTCTCTGGTTTTTAAAGATTTGGGAATTGTTTCGAACCTCTTGCCAATGCAAGAGGTTCGAAACAATTCAGTCCCCTTCAGTCCCCTTTAACACATAGTTTATTTTTTCTGCTCTCTGTATGCTGCTGATGAAGTTTGATCCTCACACATTTTTATTGTGTTTGTATAATTGCCCTTTTAAAGGTTTATTATGATGTAAATAACTAGCTCAGGTGTGTCTTATTAAACTCACAGTAAAACCAGGAATGGATCAAACTGCTGTGCAATGGGAGTCTTATTCCCATCCCTGCAAAAGCCTTATTTAACCCGGGTTCAGTGAAATGAGATTGGTGGTTTCAGTGTAATGATAGTCTTTCTCTTTTGTTTTGTTTTTTAACAGAGATGTCCAGTGGTTTAACCTGCACTGTGCTTCTTGCCACCCTGGTTCTTTCATGTGTTCTAACAGGTAGGCACAGCCCAAATACAAGCGTCATTCTTGTGGACATGTTCCAATGCACAATCGGTTGTATTTAGTCAATAGACCCACACTGGCCAGCTGTTAAAGGTTACAAAAAACATTCTAGTACAGCAGAGCCTGTCACATCTGATTGAATTGCTTCCAGGGGTCCATGAGATATGTGAAAATATTTAAGAGGGAGTCGTTATACTATGTTGTAGTTGCTTTATGAACGATGCCAGGTACGTCAGTGTGTGTAAAACCCCACACTACAGCACGCACACTGTACAAAGAACATCAGTGAAAATGATTGAATACAGGATTCGGCAATTTTCAAAACAGCGTTGCAGAAACAGCGCATGTCAAAGTAATCTGACAGTTTGGTTCCATGCTAACCCGAGACAGAACTGGCGTTGAAAAAAGAACAACAGAGCGTGCAAACACAAACTGGCTTCAGCGGTCAAGCAAATCTTGCTTCAGCTTTCTAAGGGTGCAGCAAGCAGATGAATCCCTCGCTTTCCTGGTTTCATGCTTTCCTTTATTAAACCTGGTTCAACTGGGCAATTTGTTTTACATGAAGTGACAGTCTGTAACAAAGTGAAACTGAATTCATAATCTTCTTTTTTTAAAGGGCACATAAGGACCTTTTATTGTGTTACATGTTCCCATGTGTTGCTACAACTGTTAACATAAGGTGTGTGTATTGTTTTATTTTTTTAAATTTTGACCACTTTTTTTTTACTTTTGAAATGCATTCTGCCTCAAGATGGCTTCCCATGTACCTGCACGGACCTCTCAGAACTACATTCCCCATCACCCTCCTGCTCACTGGTAAATCCATCTCAGTTACATATGTGAGCAGGAGGAGGATGGGAAATGTAGTTCTGAGAGGTCCATGCGGGTACATGGGAAGCCATCTTGAGGCAGGGAATGCAATTTAAAAGTTTAAAAAAAGTGGTCAAAATTTAAAAAAATAAAACAATACACACACCTCATGTAAACAGTTGTAGCAACACATGGGAACACGTAACACAATAAAATAAAAAGGTGCCCTTTAAATCTTCAGCTGAATCCATTCTGTCCTGCTAAGATTGTATATTAATAATATTATTATCATTATTATTACTGTCATTCTGATAATTCTTATTATACTGATTACTATTTTTACTTTGTAAGGGGAATGTGTGGGCCTCCGTGCTCAGTGTTGGAAAGCTTCCTCTTGGCTTCCTGTCTGGTGACTGGCTGTCTGGTTCATGCTGGCTCGTGGTTCCCAAGCAGAGCCTCATTGAGTCAGCATGTATGAGCTGCACATGCTTCTCTTCCCCTTTACACATCCCGCTGCCTGCCCTTCGGCATGGAGGGCTCAGCCTCTAGTTGACAAAATACCCCGTTATTTTCTGAGGACAGGCTACTTTGTACGTTTTTTGTGACATTTTTAAATCTACCTGTTTTTTTAATTTTCTCTTTATATCGCTATGATCGTGTCTAAATGTAGCTGTTAACTCTGCAAACACAGCCCTTCAGATTGTGCTGAGCTTCATAGCCGGCATGAAATTCCACTGCTCTGATTACAGGACCATGTATTTGTTATTTAATGTGTAGCCCCAGTCCTCCAACGTAAGGGAGTGTGATCCAGGATTATCCTTTTCAAATACAACTCTATAGATTAATAAAGGAATACATTGTTCTCCTCCTAAGGGCTTCCTGTGATGTAGGTCACTTTTACTCCCGTGATCCAGCTGAATTGCTTTCAGCATGTCATTTGAACTGACAAATGTTGTAATCTTGGATTCATGATTTGTGAATCTAAAGGTCTTTTCACACAAACGTGTCGCGTCAAAGTGTCACTGCCCGGTGTGTTTTGACGCTGTCAAAGTTGCTTTCAATCCAAAGGTGTTAATCAACCCGAAACACTGTCACTGGACACAACATTTCCTTAACAAAATGCAGATATTTTTTATTTCTATTTTTGTAATTAATTAATAAAGTTCTGCATCTTTTGCCGAAGAAAATATAAATGGGAATGTGTTATAAATATTTAGCATGCATTATACATTTCATTGGTCTGTTGCTTCGAGCGGTTTGTCTATCGAACTTTCTTTACCATGCATCTTCAGTGTTGAAAGTTAAGTGTCTTTCCATTTGCCACTCAGTCACACATGCACAACAGTAACGGCTGTCCTTATAATTACTTAGACATTCGTTTGAACACTTGATCAGCTGTAGAAATTCCAAACACAGACCGTCTGTTGCTGTAAACCTGTAAAAAACCTGTAAAAACTTGGGCTTTATATTCATTGCTCATTCTCTCCAAAATGAAACATGGCTCAAGAAAGCTCTTGGTGTGAACTGATCTTATATTGCAGCAGGGAGATGCATCATGTATATACTACAGAATACAGGCGAAGGATCCCATTTGATCTGTAGTTTGGAATAAGTGTGCTTTTCTGTTTTCTTTTGCAAGAACACATTCCATGCGAAGATTCAGTAAATGTGTCCAGATGCTTGGGGGACTTGTGCTTTACTGCTAGACTTGCAAACACAGTTGTGAAAGGCTGTCTGAATAATACTTGTCCAGAGGGCTTTACTTGCTGTGAGACAGAGATGTGCAATGCAAACACCATCTTGCCATCCCCTGGTAAGTGATTATAATCAAACTCTTTTTTTCTGGGTTATAAAGGCACATTTATTGTGGCTTTCAGATTTTTTTTCTGTATTTATTATTATTTATCATTATTTCTGTCGCTTTTTGTCTTGGATACTGGGCTGAAAGGACTTTTTGCTAATAATTGGTTCACGGTTTCTTTTTATTGATAATAGCAGAAACAAATTAAATTGCTTTTTTTTTCCGGTTTACCCATTTTCTCTGCTATGAGTTGAAATTAATGCCATCCAAGTCTTAAAAAGCCCTCTCCTTATCTCTTTGATGTATGTCGGGCGTCTCTTTATTGTTTAAGAGATATCATATCAAGCAGACCGGGCAATAGGATACTGCCTGCTCAAACTGTGTGAAATGATGTCTGTTTCCAGAGTGATTAGTTTTAAGAAGTTTGAAGTTGTTAGGTATTAATTAAATACAATAAAACGTGTTAATTGCTCAACACAATGCTATGCGGCCCCTTGGTTTCCCTTGTTTGCACAGTTATTGAGTTTCAATCAATAGCAAATTCACAGTGTTTTTAATATAGAGCCTTATTTCACTTAGAAATGTGTAATCCCTGCAGTGAATTCTGGGATTGTAGTCCTGGGCAAAATGTAATCTCTGATTCAACTTGACGAAGAAACACAACTCCCTGTTCCCTCAGCGGTCAGGTTTAAAGAAAGGACAAATTATGTGACAAGTCGGTTGCCTTTGCTGATTTCGCAACATATTTTAATTGACAGTTTACAGCCTCATTTCAGCAGTACAGCAAGTAAAAAAAAAAAAAAAAAAACGTCAGGAGGAGAGGAACATGTGCTTCGAGACGGCTTTTTAAAATACTAAATTGCCATTGGTTGGTACTCTATTGTAAAGGTGAGGGAAGGACGGTGTTTCTTGTTTTGAAACCAACACATTAATGGAGTGGATTTATTTTATACCTGCCAACCACAAATACTTCTTAAAGGCAATTACTCTGAACATATCGGCAAACCCTTACCCCAAACACAATGGATCCTGTACTTAGGAACTGGTGTTAAATAACTATGGGTAGAACTGCTATATGTTCTATAAACGGGATGGCATCTGTGCACAGGAACCCTGTTATTGAGTTCTTCTGTTGAGGATTGCAAGCAGGGCTGTTTGCTATTGAAATTGTGTTTCGTTTTATTCCAGCGAAGCCCACGTTCGGTGATTATGAGGAAAATGAAAATGGTAAGAATCACAGATGAATGATGTCTTGATAAAAATCCTTTGAGAAATGTTTCAGCTGCCCTGCGTACCTTCAGTCGCAAGGCTTGTTAAAGCCACATTTTGACTGGTCTTAGAAGGGAGGTTTCATGTTTATTTGTACCTGTTTGCACACTGTGGTCTTAGGGATCTGTTATATCCAGAGCTTGAAATGCAAAATAAAAGTACCGTTACCCGGAGAAATGTGTTGGGGGGGGGGGGGTGCATTCTGGGTATTGTAGTCCTACAGCATATACAGTAAACATTAAACAGATTCGAAGCAGACACTCCTGGGAAATACAACTCCCAAGGAGCTCTGCGCCTTCAAACACGCAGCGGAAACTCAAAAATCTCTACATGGCCAATTTTAAGTTCTGATTCAATCTATTTTTTGTTGACTTCAGATTTGCAGTGGTCTGTTACTGACATACAAGGTGTGGCACAAACATAAAGTACAGGGATGAGAATAAGACTCCTATTGCATAGCAGAGTTCACCCATTCCAGGCTTTACTGTGTGCTTGATTAGCCCCAGTGTATAGGTAGCCAGCTCTTATTAAACTCCCAGTAAAACTAGGATGTGTAAAACTGCTATGCAATGGGAGTCTTGTTTTCATCCCTGGGGTCCAAACAGCCATTCTCTTTCCCTGGTTTTTCAGAACCCAACCTGGGTCAATGGGAGTGTGTGTGCGAGAGGTCCGGGGAATGTAAAGACGGTAGATGTCGGGGTCGCAGGTGCTTCGTGATTGTGCCTGCCAAGGGGCACACTACGAAAGGCTGCTACACCACACACATCATGGAACGCTGTCGCCAGCCGCCCCCGGGAGAGAAGTGCTGTGAAGGAACCCTCTGTAACGCCAACCTGACTGTGCCCCTGCCCAGTACGCATTGCTTCAGTCTTACCTGAGTACACAATGAATCCTTCTGACTGTCCGTATTGCTTGATTCAGTTATTTCTGTGCACTGTTAATCTTTCGGTAAGAACATACAGCAGTGTGCAAATGTATCAGAGCACCTCAAGATGTGTCATTGATATCCTTTATACACCTGAAAACCTCTGGGTGTGAGAATTTCAATTTTTGGTCAGTGATCAGTGATAAATAAACAATAGACCCTCGTGTGAAAATGTTCAATCGTGTGTTCTTGAAATAGGCATTGAACCTGGAACCTCATGGTAACAAGCCCCTTTCTTTAACCACTGGACCACCCTTAGGCATCTTAAACAACTTAGAAAAAGTCTCATGCATTTTATAATTAGTGTCTGTGTGTTCCTTTTCTCTCAGTATTTTAAATTGAGGTGGTGGGTGGCCTATTAAAGTCATCAGTTATATTCGACAATCACTAATTTGCCTATTTTGACAATTTTCCAGGATTTTCAGTTCCAGTGGTTTGATTTCATACGCACAACAAATCAAAACTACAGAAGCAATGGGGTGTTCTGATACAGAAGCAATGGGGTGTTCTGATACAGAAGCAATGGGGTGTTCTGATACAGAAGCAATGGGGTGTTCTGATACAGAAGCAATGGGGTGTTCTGATACAGAAGCAATGGGGTGTTCTGATACAGAAGCAATGGGGTGTTCTGATACAGAAGCAATGGGGTGTTCTAATACAGAAGCAATGGGGTGTTCTGATACAGAAGCAATGGGGTGTTCTAATACAGAAGCAATGGGGTGTTCTGATACAGAAGCAATGGGGTGCTCTGATATAGAAGCAATGGGGTGCTCTAATACAGAAGCAACAAGTTCTGATAAATTTGCACACTGCTGTAAGAACATAAGAAAAGTTTGAGAATGAGAAAAGGCCCTTCAGCCCTTCAAGGTCCATGCATTTAGAACTCTCTGTGTGACAAAGTGCTTCCTAACGTCTGTTCTAAACATACTTTTACTCAGCTTCCATCTATACCCTGTTGTTCTCTCTGTGCTACATTTGAAGTAGTGTCTTGGGTTCACATTGTCTATACCATTATATTTTATAAACTTCAATAAAGTCCCCTCTTTCCCTGGTATTGGAAGTGCCTAAAATATGCCTGATGTTTCATGGTCTATGTTGTTGAAGCTGACATAATGTTGCTGAAGCTGACACTCTGGGATCCTTCAAGAAGCTGCTTGATGAGATTCTGGGGTCAGTAAGCTACTAACAACCAAACGAGCAAGATGGGCCCAACGGCCTCCTCTTGTTTGTAAACTTTCTTATGTTCTTATCTTCTTATGATTTGAACTAAAGTTAAGATCCTAGCCAGAAACATCGCTTTGCTTAATGGATTAGAAATTGAAGGAAGATCCCCCACACACTCCTCATAATTCATGTCATTTAGTCCTGGGATCAGCGTAGTTATTCTTCTCTGTACCTTTTCCAGTGAAATGGTGTATTTCTTGTCACGAGGGGACCAAAACTGTGCACAGTATTCTAGGTGGGCTGTAACTGGGGCATAGTGTAATCATAGCATAATCTTTCTTGACTTGTATTCCATGCTTTCTGCAATACAGACTAACATTCAATTCCCTTTTTGATTGCCTGACCACACTGGCGAGATGCTTTCAATGGTGACTCTATAACCCTGAGATCCTTTTCAAGAGAGCTAACTGTTACTTAACCATGTATCCACAGCCACCCCACCACCAGAGGGCAGTGTGGAGCAGCTGGTTCTGTTCACTGTGATCCCAGTGCTGGTTCTCATTGTACTGGTGCCACTGGTTATACTGGTCTTCTGGTGGATGAACTCCCAACGCCGCCAACGGGTGATCGCCAAAGAGGAAGAGTTTGGAAACGTCAACGTGCTTCGGACTCCCAGCCTGGGAGAGAGCACTTGTGGGGTACCAGTTACTGATTTACTATTGAATCAGGGTCAAAGCTGTGGGAGTATTACCTCATCAAGTGTATAACAGCCCTCTGTCCCCCGTCCCCTGTCCCCCTCATCACAAGCAGACAAACAAATACTGTACAATTACAAAAGTAACCGCACTCATTATTAGCACACGAGCACTAAAATGCATGAAATAATGATGCAATGTTTCAGATCGTAGCACCTATAATGTATGTTCTGTCGAGAGCACATTTCTCTTAGCTCTTTGTCAGGTCTGTCATACAAGGAGCGCTAGAGAAAGTACACCCTCAGCTTGATCAGAGCTAGCCACCGTACACTTATAAGCTTGCTGTGTCATTGACAATCTGAGTGCAAGATCCAAACGCGCAGCACAATTAGAAGTGTAGTTGTAACTGTGACTAATAATGCCTATCACGGTTACTTTTGCTAGCAGTCCTCTTGAGAGGGAGTGAAATAAAAGGTGAATTTCTTTTTCAGTCTGATCAGACCTTGGCTTTTCTCTGTGTTGCAGGATATATTTGATGAGTTCTGCACCTCTGGGAGTGGATCTGGACTCCCATACCTAGTCCAGAGGACAGTGGCCAGACAGATTTCTCTCATGGAGTGTGTGGGTGAGTCTGTCTCCCTTGGAAGTTTCTAATCCATTAAGCAAAACGATGGTTCTGGCAGCGATCTTAACCTTAGTTAAAATCGCGTAACATCAAGCATATTCTAGGCGCTTCCAATACCAGAACAAATCATCAATCGAATAGCTAGTTTGTCCCTCGAAAAATACATATTTTTTTATCACTTAAAAATAAACACAGCAAACGTTTGCCTTACTGATGCACAGCGTCTTACGGTGCATTTAGGAACCTGGCAGGTAAATGATAGAACACACTGCATAGAGCTGCACTTTAAAATATCTTCAACCAAAAAGACACCAGTGGCATCAAAGATCAGAAATATTTCTGCTAAAGATCGCTCTGTCCAGTTTTTTAAAGAGGCATTTCACGCGTCTGCTGTCATTTTTACATTCATGTATGTTTTTATTTGGTTTGATAATTCATTGACGGTGAAAATAGAAAGTCTTTAAAATGTGTACATAAAAAATGAAATATTCTACAATGTAGCTTCTACTGTTTTCCAGGTAAGAATTTTAATATTTTGAAACATGTGGAAAAATGAGGCATTTTGAATGGGACAGTTTTTCCTGCTTTAATTGATATAAAGTTTACTCATGAAGTAACTTGAAATACTGTTTTTAGATCTTGAAATAAGCAACAGTGTAAAAACGCAGCCCTGCTTCTAGGGTCTACAGCACCCTGAGCACTGACAGTGTGTATTTGTCTCCCTGCTCTGCGCGCAGGTAAGGGGCGGTATGGTGAGGTGTGGAGGGGGGTGTGGATGGGGGAGAATGTGGCTGTGAAGATCTTCTCCTCGAGAGACGAGCAGTCCTGGTTCAGAGAGACTGAGATCTACAACACAGTTCAGCTGAGACACGACAACATCCTGGGTGAGTGAGTGCAGCCAGCCACGGGAACGGCTGTCCGGCACTCGGATTCCTGTGTTTAAATATCACGCCTTCTTACTTGATGCCATTTGATGTAGGTTTGATTGAACTGATAATGTGCTTAATTAGACCTTTTTACTTGTTTTCAGCTCTTAAACAGTTGCAGTTCAAGTTACTTATCAAATGTTACAGCTAACTTGAACTATGCATCTGTTCAAGAGCTGAAAACAAGTAAAAATATCTAATTCTAAATCTAGTTAAGTAATTGAGAGCTTGGTTGGAACAAAAACCAGCAGCCAAAGGGGACCCCAGGACCGAGTTTGAGAAGCCCTGTTTTAGTATAGCAGGGATGGGAATAAGACTCCTGTTGCATAGCAGTTTCACCTGTTCCAGGTTTTAATACAAGCTTGATTAGCTACATTGTATACAGGTAACAAGCTTGGTTGTGTCTTATTAAACTCACAGTAAAGTGGACTCTCAGGTTCCCCCTTTTCTTCTAATTCAGCAGCAGTGTAGTTTGTTTAATTTGTATGGGGCTCAGCGCTTTCTTATTTTTAAGACTGAAATAACTCTGGTGCTTTGGGAGACTCCAGGATCAGTGATAACCCCGCTATGCTTGGCAGGCTTCATCGCTTCGGACATGACCTCCAAGAACTCCAGTACGCAGCTGTGGCTCATCACCCATTTCCACGAGCACGGCTCACTGTACGACTACCTGCAGCTCACCACCCTGGACCCCCAGGGCTGCCTGCGCTTCTGCCTGTCCATCGCCTGCGGCCTGGTCCACCTGCACACTGAGATATTCAGCACCCAGGGCAAGGCAGCCATCGCCCACCGCGACCTGAAGAGCAGGAACATCCTGGTGAAGAGGAACCGGCAGTGCTGCCTCGCAGACCTGGGTAAAGAACCAGGCAGGGAATCCCTGCCGTCCATAATGCTTTACTTACAGACTAATTCCTCCTGAGATCAGCAGTAAACCCACTGAGACTGAGGCAGCATTTACAAGCTGACCAGCAGCAGACCGCAGTCATTTAAACGTGCAATGTGCTCAATGAGCAGCTGTGTTGCAGCTTTTTAGTAAAGAGGAGTGAGGCATATTTATTTTTGTTTGACTGTAGGAGAATTCCTAGTAACCACGGATGGCCTTTCAGCCAGAAAGACTGCACAGCTCTGCTGTAACCCATTGAGCAGTATAGAGATGCACAGCTCTGCTGTAACCCATTGAGCAGTATAGAGATGCACAGCTCTGCTGTATCCATTGAGCAGTATAGAGATGCACAGCTCTGCTGTATCCATTGAGCAGTATAGAGATGCACAGCTCTGCTGTATCCATTGAGCAGTATAGAGATGCACAGCTCTGCTGTATCCATTGAGCAGTATAGAGATGCACAGCTCTGCTGTATCCATTGAGCAGTATAGAGATGCACAGCTCTGCTGTATCCATTGAGCAGTATAGAGATGCACAGCTCTGCTGTATCCATTGAGCAGTATAGAGATGCACAGCTCTGCTGTATCCATTGAGCAGTATAGAGATGCACAGCTCTGCTGTATCCATTGAGCAGTATAGAGATGCACAGCTCTGCTGTATCCATTGAGCAGTATAGAGATGCACAGCTCTGCTGTATCCATTGAGCAGTATAGAGATGCACAGCTCTGCTGTATCCATTGAGCAGTATAGAGATGCACAGCTCTGCTGTATCCATTGAGCAGTATAGAGATGCACAGCTCTGCTGTATCCCATTGAGCAGTATAGAGATGCACAGCTCTGCTGTATCCATTGAGCAGTATAGAGATGCACAGCTCTGCTGTATCCATTGAGCAGTATAGAGATGCACAGCTCTGCTGTATCCATTGAGCAGTATAGAGATGCACAGCTCTGCTGTATCCATTGAGCAGTATAGAGATGCACAGCTCTGCTGTATCCATTGAGCAGTATAGAGATGCACAGCTCTGCTGTATCCATTGAGCAGTATAGAGATGCACAGCTCTGCTGTATCCATTGAGCAGTATAGAGATGCACAGCTCTGCTGTATCCATTGAGCAGTATAGAGATGCACAGCTCTGCTGTATCCATTGAGCAGTATAGAGATGCACAGCTCTGCTGTATCCATTGAGCAGTATAGAGATGCACAGCTCTGCTGTATCCATTGAGCAGTATAGAGATGCACAGCTCTGCTGTATCCATTGAGCAGTATAGAGATGCACAGCTCTGCTGTAACCCATTGAGCAGTATAGAGATGCACAGCTCTGCTGTATCCATTGAGCAGTATAGAGATGCACAGCTTTGCTGTATCCATTGAGCAGTATAGAGATGCACAGCTCTGCTGTAACCTGTTAGCCAGTATAAAGAGACTGCATGCTGCTCTCTCCGCAGGCCTGGCTGTGATGCATTGCCAGACCAGTGACAGCCTGGACATTGGGAACAATCTCCGCGTGGGCACCAAGAGGTACATGGCCCCAGAAGTGCTGGAGGAGAGCATCCGCACGGACTGCTTTGAGTCCTACAAGCAGACGGACGTGTGGGCCCTGGGGCTGGTGCTGTGGGAGATCACCCGCAGAACTGTCATCAACGGTACCGTCACAGCAGCCACCATAGGGCTGGCACTCCCATCCTCCCTCTGATAATCACCTCAAAGAAGCGTTTGCCCTGCAAAACAGTTCCTGCTATTTTTACTCATTCTTATGGTAATGTAAACGCCATCACAGAAACTAAAAAAAGCATTTTCACGGTCGTCGTAAACTGATGCCTTCCACCTTAATCCCTTACTGTCCAGAAAATTGCATTTGAAATATTGAAACATATTACTCCAGTACTTAGAATGGACACCAGTGAGTTAGTGAATTGATTTGAAAGTTTCTGTAATAATGTATAAGGTCCTTCATGGATTAGGCCCATCCTGTCTTCAAGAACTGCTAGCTCTGTGCAATTCCCGTTCGTTCCTTGAGATCGAAGATTTCAGTTATTCCAAAAAATCGTCTTAAGTCAGCTGAATCAGTGCTCCTCGTTTGTGGCACTCTGTTCCGGCAGTTTGAAACAGTAGGTCCTTTTAAATCTAAATTGACAGCATCCTTTTTTGGAATGCGCTTTTATATAATTGGGTGTAGAGTGTATTGTATATATGAGCGCTCTTGTAACTTTGTTCAGCGCTCTGGGATACATTGTGTTGTGTTGTACACAGCAGGCTATGTTGTAATGTATGGATACGTCGCTGCACGCCGTACCAAAGGGATTCTTTTACTGAGCAGTGCTCCACTCACAGGCCTGGTCTCTGCTGTGTTCATTGTGCAATCTGGACGCAGTCCAGCGGCTCACCCTATCTGTGTGTCTGGCTGTCTCCTCGAGGGGGGGGGGAGTCAGCATTTTCACAAATAAACTCCTGATTGAGCTCTTCAAGGGTCGGTTTATCCCGGAACCTGGTGTTGACACCAGATTAGAGTGTTTATAATAAGCGTTAATCAAGGAGGCGTTAATCGTGTTTCGCTCCAGGCACTCGAAACACGAGAGAGGGAGAGGGAGAGAGACGATGACAGGAATTTCTGGCCTTGATTCCTCAGTCAGAGCTCTCAGGCTTCACTGATACTCCCAGTCTGCGTTCGAGAAGGCCCCGGCTAGGCCAGGAAACAGCGCTCTCTAAAGGATGATCTCCAGAGGAGCAACTGTAATCTGCAGCCCCTTTCCTAATTTTACATCAGACAGTAATTGGTGCATTAGGAACACTTTATTATTCAAAAGCAAGACGCAGAACAAGCCTGCAGACTTTACAAAAGCCTGCTGAAAGCAAGCCTGTTCAGGGTTGTCAGACCTGCCAGGAAAACAGCTGCTCTCCCAGCTTTCTGTCCCAGTCTGAAACTGTAGCCGTGTGCTCAGCAAGTCGACAGCACAGTCATTTATCATACAAAAATAAAACACATTTATGGATTACTTGTTTAATATTTATGATTATGTGTTTAATAATTAATATTTTGCGTGACTCCCTGGACCATGTTAAAACAAAATATATATTTAATATATATATATATATATATATATATATATATATATATATATATATATATATATATATATGTATATAATCCGGACGATTATGCTAATCACAGAGATTAGTTTCTGTAAGTTGCCTTGGATAAAGGCATCTACTAAATAAAATAATAATAATAATAATAATAATAATAATAATTTTAACTGCTTCAGGTAAAAAGATATAAAGCAATGTCCCAGTTTTTCGTTCTGGAAATCTGGTAGCGCTGTGCATGTAAAGTACATGTCACCATACTTAGTAATATAATATATATTGAGAAAACTTTATTATAAAAAGCAAGAAGACCATCTTTCCTTAGATTCTGGCATTTCTCATCCCACAATGAATAGAAACGGAAGAGCTTTAGTCCAGCAGAGCGCGAGGATAGCGTGTTGTACTGAGCAGCCCCGTGAGGTTCTGAATAGGGCGCCAGGGTGATTCAGCGGTCAGTGAAGGGTTAATGCTACCTGAGGGCAGTGCAGTCGGGGGTCTGTGGAACTAGCTGTGGGGTGCTAATATCCCTAATTAAAAGTCGTGTCCCCACTGGAGCCAACTGAGACTGGAAGTCCTCTATGCAGAATGTCAACGACAAAACATTCGAAACGGTTTCACCTGTGATAATGGTTGAAGGTGTGCTTTCTCTAGCGCTCCCTTGCAAGACAGTTCCGACACAGTAAAGAGTGCGTGAGAAATTAACCTGATTAGAGGTCGCCGCCAGCATACGGGAGAGGCCAGCAGAGGTTGTGCGCTGTTAGACTGGCACAGCGGCCGGTCTCGCGCTCAGGCCCTCCAGATTGTGATTCAAAGGGCCGGCCTTTACTGCAGCTCTTTCTCTTTCCGCTGTGCTTCCTGCAGCCTGGAGGCTGGAGCCTAATCTTATCTCAGAGTGTTTTCATGAGGACGTTTTGATGTAAGTAGTGCAGAGGAGGACTCCTCAGCCTCCGGGACTGTTTATAGAAACACGCAGTTGAGAAGTGGTAAAGTTGTTCTCTGTGTTAGACGCTGAGCGCGTCGCTGTGGGTGATCGTGTGGGATATTGGGATGTCATTTATCGGGCTGTCGAGTGGTGCATCCAGTAAAGTTGCGCCGCGTGGTGCGCAGGATGCGCTCTATAGCCTGGACATCACGGGTTCAGGTCCAGGCTATTCCACTGCCCACCGTGGACGGGAGTTCCCAGGGGTAGCTCACAATTGGCCGAGCGCCTCCCGGGAGGCCAGGGTGTCCTCGGCTCATCGCGCACCAGCAACCCCTGTAGGCTGGTTGGACGCCTGCATGGCGGGCCTGCAGAGTGAAAAGAAGCGGGAGGCTGACGGCACACGCTTCGGGGGACAGTGTGTGTTCGTCTTCACCGCTCCCGAGTCAGCGCAGGCGTGGTAGCAATGAGCTGAGCCTAAATACAACTAGACAGTCCAAATTGGGAGAAAAACGGGGGAACATTTTTATATATATATAAATATAAAACAAAAAAAACATAATTGAACTGTTTACCGGCTTTTGGGGGTCACTTGTCAAGGTCTTCTGTCAGCTAAAAATAAATGAAGCTCAACACTCTTAGAAAGGAGCTGCTTCTGAAGGCTTTGAAAGGGGTGAAGGAGCACGGTTATCCCAGTGGAAATCTAATGCTTCTCGTCTCTGCTTGGTGTGCAGGGATCGTTGAGGAGTACCGCCCCCCGTTTTTCGACGTGGTCCCGACAGACCCCAGCTTCGAGGACATGAAGAAAGTGGTGTGCACCGACCAACAGAGACCCAACATCCCCAATAGATACTACTCCGACCCGGTAAGGACTCAGTACCCTGAAGAACCGGGTCAGATTCACAAACCACCCCTACAGGGCAGTCTAGGAAAGAAAATAAATTGGGCAGATGAGCTGAGCTGAGCTCGACAAAACTGCAGTAGAGTTTAATGCGTCATTTATTCAGTCCAGAAAGGGATTTGAGGCTGTTTTAGTACAGAACCTGCTGTAACAGCATTGATTTGTTAAGTGCAGTGAATTTGGAGAAAAACACAAATATTTATTACAGATCACAATGCCTACCTCCTCATACACTACACTTAAAAACAAATTATTGCTTATGTATAGTTTAACTTAATGTAATCCTGTTTAATATTGCGTAGTACAGTGTAATATAGTTCAGTTTAGTGTAGTGTGACCGAGTTTATTGTAGTGTAGCACAGTACATAGTATTGTAGTGCCGTGTAGTATAGTTCAGTATAGTTTAGAGCAGTGTAGTATAGTTAAGTATAGTGTATACTAATTCCTTGGTTTGCTGTTGAAATTCACAGCAGAGATGCGGTGTGAGATTCACTTTAGCAGATGATTCAGCTCTAGTTAGGCAGCTCCAGTAAAGTCTGGTACTTGCTGTTTTTTCTTCTCCCAGACGTTGTCCATGATTGCCAAGGTCATGAAGGAGTGCTGGTATGCCAGCCCTTCAGCCAGACTGACCTCCCTGCGGATCAAAAAGACCCTGTCCAAGCTGGACAACCCTGTGGACAAGCTGAAACAAGACTACTAAACTAGACAACCCGTCTCTCATACATATTATATATCAAAATATATACTGTGTATTTATATGTGTATATAATAGTATACTTATAATAGTAATATTTTACGTATTTAAAATCTCAGTGGATGGGAAGAGACTTTGTTTTCGTACACTTCTGAAGCCCAACACACAACAAGAGCTAAAGGGAAGACCTCCTTCTGCCCCTATCCCCTGTCCCCTATCCCCTATCCTCCACCCCCTTTCTCCCACAGCTCTGAGTCCACACAGTCTAATCAACAGAACTGAATCCTTCAACACAGGACAAGAGGTAGCATCAGGAGTTATGTAGCTTTGACCATCAGCTGTGATGGTGCTTCCACCTGGTGGTCATTTAGAGTATAACAGCCAACTAAGCCTTCAGTCAATGCATTTCAGCTACAGTGGCCTTAATAGGACCGGTTCGGAAAAGCAAAATAATTATCATTCAAGATAGGATACAGGAATGAAGCAGACAATCTGCTAGCTCACCAGATGGATATCAAGCAGATATTAATGGCAAGTCTTTCAGAAGTGGCTGTCTGGTATTTACACTCCTCTGTGTCTGGAATTGGGAATTGAATATTCAGACCTACAGCAGTTGCTTCTGTATCAGAGCACCCCATTGCTTCTGTATTAGAACACCCCATTGCTTCTGTATTAGAGCACCCCATTGCTTCTGTATCAGAACACCCCATTGCTTCTGTATTAGAGCACCCCATTGCTTCTGTATCAGAACACCCCATTTCTTCTGTATTACAACACCCCATTGCTTCTGCAGTGTTGGTTTGTTGTGCACATGAAATCAAACCACTGGAACTGAACATCTTGGAAAATTGCCAAATTAGTGATTGTCTAATTTAATTGATGACTTTAATTGGCCACATGGCAATTCATTTAAAACAGTGAGAGAAAAGGAACACATCGCCACCAATGGTAAAATACAAGCAGCTTTTTAGAAGTCGTTTAAGATGCCTAATTAAAGCACAAGGGGTCTAACATATTCACACAGAGGTGCCTGTTGTTTCTGTATCAACAATTAGTGGAAATTGAAATTCTCACCCCCTGAGGTTTTCATGCAGGCAGGTATATAAAGGATATCAGTGACACATTTGCTCACGACTGTAGTTCTGTTTTACTGCAACATGGCTATTTGCTAACACCGTCGAGACAGACTGACTGGGTTTCAGCTGATACATGTTTTATTTGTGTTACTCCTGTTAAGTGAAAAGCCTATTTCTAACGCACTTTTCTTTTTTAACATATTCAATTTGTTTTAAGGGTGTTTTCCACCCAAACCACTAGCATATCCACAGGAGAGAAAAGAGCCCTTCCATTTAAAGAAATGGTGCACTCCGTTAGTAAGATGTCCAATAGTGATTGTGGAACAAACCATTTTTAAGTGGGTAGTTCTTTTGGGTGCAGCCCGGCTCACTGGACATAAGCTTAAAACTTTGAACTGCTTGTACGTGAGTATAGTATCACTTAACTACTATTGGACCAAAATAAAAAGTATTTTTTTACATTAAGACTTGATGTTGTATTACTAAAGTGCATTACTGTTGCTCCAGTTCATAGCATTGTTTTTTTAAACTATCCCTGTATCTTGTTATTACATGCTGCTGCTGTGTGCTTGCTTAATAAAACCACAAGATGTGCTCAGACAGTGATTATTTCCAATTCAAAACACAGTACTCCTTTTCATTACCCATTTTAAATCATTTTGGCCAGCTCAGTGTGTAATTTATAATACATGCTATCAACACTAGAGGGCGCCAGATACTCATTTATCGAGAATTTTTTTTATCTGCACCGTACTGCAATATTATTCTGATCAGAGTCTTATTCATAACGAATTAAACAGAACTTCGAGAGAGAGAGAGCCTGTCTCAGGACCCCCTTGTAACTGAAGCCTCGGTCTCAATGGGTAAATCTGAACAAACAAATAGCTAAATAAATACATTTCTTAAGATGTGGACTTATGGCATTGAAAAGCAATTAAACATTTGATCCATAAGTCGAATTCGATCGAGCAGATAGTGAGCCAAGCCCGTCGCATTCTTCTCTTCAGAGGGAAACCGCATCTAAACTTGCAGACCTGTGCCCCCAACGCAGCTCAGGTGTGCCGAGGCTGGGTTTCAAACAGGAACAGGACAAGGCGACCACAGCAAAGCGACAGAGGACCATCGAAGAGACAGAGAGGCTATTTTTTAAACGTGAGCCATGCAGAAAACAGGAAGGGATGCTGCCAGTAGAGTGTGACCTTGCAGTGGAGCAAGGGCTCAATGTCTGAGGCTCCTGTCCCCCGCAGGGGGTACTAGTTAGACTGTAGCTAACAGAATAATCTACCTGTTTACGCAGGTCTCAAAGGTGCAGTTTTGAAAGAAACATGTATTGCATGACATGTGTTTTTAAATGAAAGCATCACTTCTGGTGCTAGACCAGGTTAAATCATTCTCTTGATTGCAGACCAGGTTGAGCAGTGCCCTCTTCCTCGCTCACCGGGAGGATCCAGCTGCTTCCTCTAGTGACTGACAGCAGCCAGTAAGATTATTTGTAATTTAGAATTGGCAAGAGGCTGAGTGAAACAGACTGAAATAAAAAATTCAAAGTGAAAATTTGTGCTGTTCCCTGCTCTGTACTCTGCTCCCCAGTGCTGTTCCCTGCTCTGCACCCTGCTCCCCAGTGCTGTTCCCTGCTCTGCACCCTGCTCCCTAGTGTTGTTCCCTGCTCTGCACTCTGCTCCCCTGTGCTGTTCCCTGCTCTGCACTCTGCTCCCCTGTGCTGTTCCCTGCTCTGCACCCTGCTCCCCAGTGCTGTTCCCTGCTCTGCACCCTGCTCCCCAGTGCTGTTCCCTGCTCTGCACTCTGCTCCCCTGTGCTGTTCCCTGCTCTGCACCCTGCTCCCCAGTGCTGTTCCCTGCTCTGCACCCTGCTCCCCAGTGCTGTTCCCTGCTCTGCACCCTGCTCCCCTGTGCTGTTCCCTGCTCTGCACCCTGCTCCCCTGTGCTGTTCCCTGCTCTGCACTCTGCTCCCCAGTGCTGTTCCCTGCTCCCCTGTGCTGTTCCCTGCTCTGCACCCTGCTCCCCTGTGTTGTTCCCTGCTCTGCACCCTGCTCCCCTGTGCTGTTCCCTGCTCTGCACCCTGCTCCCCAGTGCTGTTCCCTGCTCTGCACCCTGCTCCCCAGTGCTGTTCCCTGCTCTGCACCCTGCTCCCCTGTGATGTTCCCTGCTCTGCACCCTGCTCCCCTGTGCTGTTCCCTGCTCTGCACCCTGCTCCCCTGTGCTGCTCCCTGCTCTGCACCCTGCTCCCTTGTGCTGCTCCCTGCTCTGCACCCTGCTCCCTTGTGCTTACCCATTCATATCAGTATCGGTGTGTCACACTCACTGCTCAGTGTCAGTGTGAGTCTCAGACTTAACTGCATTTTATTGAAGTTCATTTATACAGTAACAAATATTTCTATTAATCCATACCAAGCTTCCACATCATAAGAAGCAGTATTAGCAGAATGGCTCGCAATGATTAACTTGAGGAGTAAAGTTTAACTTGGGAGCCCTCTCTTAGCAGCACTGATCAAAGTCGGGACTGCAGATCACACATTCCTGCTCATCTGAGGGGTGCAAGGGAACCTATTCACAGGGTCTAGGGGTCAGAATTAAGAAGAAGGAGAGACAACACTTCTCCACACGCAAGGACAAGCCAAGGAAAACATTTCCCATTAGAAATGTGCACAGTCAATCTGTTCCCCATTATTAATTTCCTTCACTATGTTAACATTACACCAGCATTGTATTAGAGTCCTAGCCCCCTGCTGGACAGCAGACACACTGCATGTTTTAGTTTTTTTTTCTTAGAAGTCAACAACTCAAGTTTGCTATGAAATCTGTTTCTTTAAAAACTGCATCGTGTCCCTTGCGATCTCGACACAACACATTTTAATTGGTATCCTCAATAAGCCCGAATACTGTATAGTGAACAGAAGTGGACAAGATTGTGGGGATGATTATGCCAGCTACACCCCCTTCACTGTGGATCTGTGGTTGTATTTAACAAGGACTGGATCTGCTGGGGGCAGGGGGGCTCACTTTAAATACACAGTTCTGTGTCACACCTGCAAACACAATGCACATTCCACAATACAGCCTGAGAAGGCGAGAGAGCGACGGGACGAGCCCAGACACAAAACAAGGACCTGGCTGCTGATTAACTACCTGCCCGACGGAGGTTAATATAATCCAGGTAGCGCTGCTTAACCCCTGCAGTGCCGTGTCTACTGTGTGTGTGTTTTGCTAGTCACTGTGTTCCGTATCTGCCCTGAGCTGTACCTGCATAGATGATCCTCAATGAATGTTTATGGAGTGATTATTCCACAAACCAATCATCAACGAGCCACATGAATGAAATAAGCACTCAGTGAACGTGCAGGCAGTATTCTGTTTCAAAGACACTCTAAATAGAAAATCTGTTTGATGCTAGAACTCTGATGCTTCATCTCTTGTGTAATCCATGTTATATGCCCGCCCTGTATGGTCTCAGAGATGGATCTACTGTAGAAGGGTAAAGTTCTTGGTTCCTTTGGTTAATGTTTTCCCCAAGCTATTGTTTGCTCTGCACTGTGCCTGACTCTTGAGGTATCAGATTGTCTCTCAAACATTCTCTTTAAGTACAGCCGGTACACCAGAGTGTAACCATTAATTTGTCCCCCCCTGCAACACTCTGGTCTAGTGGATATAACAGATTGGTAAGAAATAGCACATAGAACAAATGCAATATTTCTTCTCTGCAGTCCAGGACACAGATATACTTAGAGGGTAGGCAGGATTCTGAGCACTCTACTGATAAACAGTCAGCAGAATGGGAGGACTGAAACCAAAATGAAACAACAGGAAGAATGTTTTGGTTAAGCTAACTGGCAGTCCAGACACATCCGAAGTTGCATGTTTTGGGGGTGAAGCTGTGATTTCAGGTGTTACAGAGGCCCCTGTATTGTTTACTAGAAACTCAATACTGTACCTTTGCTGTATCCCATCCCATCTAAATCGCATCAATATATTTTTAAACTTTTATTGTGGAAGAATTTGCGAGGAAACTTATTTTACAAACTTCACCGTATCCAGATCGTGCTCCCTCCCGCAGCAACACTGGACACTGGAGAGCTACAGAGAAGATAAAGAGTGACCATTGAAGGGCAATTCTTGCCTATCCCTGCTGTGTATATCACGACAGTCAGATGGTGTTCCTGCTCAGAGTAAAGCTCTTCTGAAGGGTTAAGTTCCTGCTCTCTGGGTTAATGTTTTGCAGAGCATGTTTGCCCCGAGCGATGGTGTGTGCCGTGCTGGCAGCGGGCACTGCCCTGGGGTTTGAGCAGCATAGCAAAGGCTGGAAAACCAGCGGGAAGCACGTACTGTCTGGAAACACACCGCTGCACTAGACTTTCACTCACCTGATACAGAACAGCATGGGCAAACAGCAGACAGGGACTAGTATAGAGTCCAAACGTCTGAGAATTCTGCATTCAAGATCTGACTCATTTAACTCTAGGTATGCATGGATATACAAAACGCTGTGTTATAGCTTGGGAGCAGGTAAAGAATCCGTCTGGGTGTGTAATCTAGTATAAATATGCAGGTAACTTTTTTTTTATATACAGTTATGTTACCTGCCTATTTCTCCCCAGTTTAGAATGTCCAATTATATTCTCTCTTGCATCAATCTCCACACAGCTCAGGAGAACCGAAGGTCAGTGGACATCCCAAGCCAATCATCTCTTTACACCCAGTGCTCTGCACTGAATATCAACGAGCTATCGGCCCCTGGTGGACAATGGCCAGCCTTGCAGGTGTCTGCTTTGCGTTCACCGGGTGTTTAGCCAGTAGGGGTCGCTGTTGTGCACCGAGGAGAAACAGGCCCTGCTAGTTTTGCCTCCCTAACCTGCTGGAGAACCAGAGCCAATACGACGCTCCCTATAGAATCCTCAGCCAACATCAGCAACTTGGCGCAGCCAGGAAGTGAATCTGCGCTCCCCTGACTGCATGACTCATCCAGACTATTTTTCTGTTAAATAAATTCCCCAGTGTCAGACACCCCGTTATAAAACACCTTTCGATCATAAGATAAAAAACACACACATTAGTTTATTATACAAACCCAGAACAAAAATGACATTATTAATAACGATTAAAATAACATACAATATTACAAACTCTGCCTCCAGGCATTATTCAAATTATGAAACAATTATATTACGATTCAAACAGGTATAAAAATAAAGCTTTGGTTGGTACTCGCCCAAATTACAATATTTTTTGGTTTCGTTTTATTTAAAAAAAAAAAAAAAAAAAAGCAATAGTTTTAACATATAATACCGGAAACATTTTTTTTTTCCTTTTTTAGTTTTATATATATATATATTAGAAAATATATATATACTTAAACTTTCAAAACATCAAAAGCTAAATATTTTCATCTTCATCTCCAGTGACAATTCAGTTACAGCATAACTAGTGGTTTTCTTTAGAAGAATGCACTCAACTCAGCAACTGTATATTCAAATGCAGGCATACAAGAATTAGACATCTCCCCCCAGAAGGATTGCAAAACTAGCAGGCTTGTAACATCTTTAGGGTGTATCCCCAGCTAATATATTTCCTAATCTCTTATCTCTAACCAGACCAACAATGCGGAATTGGACGATTTTGGGACAAATGTGCATTTTGATTTGTCAAAATATTTTTCAGTTGGATTAAAGGTAACAGATTATCAAGTTACAAGAAACAAACAGACAAATGCTTCAGTTCATTCCTTTTTAAGCGTACTGTGCCTCGATGAAGGCTCTAGACGAAGCTTTTGTCTGCTTGAGTTAGTTTCTCATAACGATCGTTTTCAGTGCACTGCGTAGTGTTTACAAAACACAATATTATCTGGATATCTTAGCCAGGGGCAGATAACTCTATTTAGAAAACTCTCTTTGAAACAGAAGGACGTTTCATGTGAACTATGATTCCAGTAGCGACAGGTTGAATACCAGAGCGCAGATTCACTCGCTGTGCGGCAGCTACAGGGGTCCCACCTGACTCCGCCTATAGTCCTGTGCGCAGCAAAGGGAGTTTAGTGTTTCACGTGGGGTCCTAATACCTGCTGCACAGGGAGTGGGAGGTTAAATAGATTCCATCATATTGAAAAAAAAGAATAGCACTTCATTTTAAAAGGGCTACTTTAAATCATCTACATTTTCCTAATAATAATTGTCTTGCCTGTGTGTGTTCTGTAGAGTTCTCTAAGGTTTATGCTAGGATTACTAATCGCCATGCTTACTAACTATTCCAGCATAAACTGTGAAAAGACTCAAGGTAGATTGCAGGGAAGTGAGGCGGGGAAGCATATTTGTGTTGCACAGGCTTCAGTGCACTGTTAATGTGTTCCCCAACTCCTTTTCCCACATTCAACATTAAGGAGTGTTTTCAGAAGAGGTTTTTGCTGGGTAAAAGGGCAATGAATAGGGGTTAAAGTCTTGAGAATAGGGTATGCTGTCTACCAGTTCAGTAATTTTGGTTGGATTCGATATAATTTTTGTGTTAGTTTTCAAGATACTAATCTCTTTAGTTAGTCTGAAACCACCCTTCTAATAACTAGATCTAATAGGCAGGCTGATTTTTGGTGCAATAACTTGTTTCGTTGGGGTCCCTTCACCATTAGGGGTGAAATCTCTCTGGATCCAAAACCATGCGTCCCACTGTGTAGAGCAACCTTGCATACCAGTGCACCCCAGTGTTCCCATCCTGACCCCAGTGCGCCCCCACACTGTCCTGGGTCAGGTTCCCTGTGTGGGACATCCCGACTGCACTGTACAGCAGGTGCAGGAACCTCAGAGGCCCAAAAGCCCAGTGAGCCAAACTGTGGTGCTCGATTAGTGCATAGCAAGAAGCCAGGACACCATCCACCAATAGGGTGCCATGCTCCGTCAAGGGGGCGTGCACCCCTACTCCCTCCTCCAATGAGACTGCCCGGACCCTGGAGGGGCGGAGCTCCCTTTGGTGCCCCACTAGGACAAAGTGGCCCGGTTGGACCCGGCTCGCGAACGAAGCTCGGTAGAGTTTGGGGTCCAGCGTCCTGTTGGGGGCCAGAAAGATGAGGTGGGACGGGGTGAGTCTTAGTTGGGTCTCTTCTGTCTCCAGGACCACAAATTGGGTCTTCCAGCCCACATCGCGGTCCAGGAAAAGCAAGACCTGGCTGGGCACCACCCGCCCCGAGCCGTCCACCGCCAGGACCCGAGCCCCCGGCCGCAGGGCTGAGAGAGTGACCAGCTGACCACCAGCCAGAGTGACCCGGGCACTGCCAGGGAAACAGCCCCCCTTCTTCACTGTGACAGAGTGATCTGAGAGGCAGGAGAGAGGGGAGGTTAGATACCCCTACAAAAGATTAGATAATAAAATCACAGTAGTGTGTAATAAAGTATAGTGAAAGCTTGGTAAAGCGTTGATAAGCATTGTAAAGCCCAGACAGGTATGGTAAAGCAAATTAAACTATGGCAAGCATGGTAAACTACTGTCAATGCATACAAAAAGCATGGGGAATCTGCTAGATCAGCAGGGGGTGCAATTAACACAAGATAGTCAGTCCCCTAAAACTGTTCATCAAGATCACAGCAGGCAATCGCTGGGCTGCAGCCGTGCTCTCCAGCCCCCTCCCCGCCCCTCTCACCTGACTTGACGGAGCAGTGCACGTGTGAGCGGGACTCATAGTGCACCCAGTCGAAACCTGCCTCCACAGCCAGCTGTGCCAGCACCCCGTACTTGCGGGGGTCCCGGTCCGAGGTGGTGATGTCCACGGCCCGCCCCTCGTAGTGCAAGGAATCCGGGGCATGGTGTCCGTCCTCGTCCCAGCCCTCCGTCACACGCAGCCTCACTCCTGGCCACTGGTTCAACACTGCGATGGCCAGGGAGTTCACACAGTCCTTACAGCGCTGGAGAGAGGGAGGGAGGGAGGGAGTTACAGGACAGGCTTCACAGACACAGCTGCAGAACCGAGTTCAGGCCCAAATCATTTCCAGCTGTCCCACAGTCAGGTTCAGTGTTACGATTCCTGGCTGGATGTTTACTGTATTTTCACCAGCCTTCCTTCACCCTTCCTTCGGTACAAAATGAATTTATCTTTGAAAAAATCACAACACCAAGCGTGATTGCAAGGGGCAAGATGACAGTGAAAAAAAAAGAATCAGATTAGAATTAGAAGCTGCTTACTCTTTAATATTACAGGGATGGAAATAAGAATCCTACTGCATAGCAGTTTCACCCCTTCCAGGTTTTATAACGAGCTTGACTAGCCACAGTGTGTAGGTAACAAGCTCCAGTGTGGCTTATTAAACTCCTAGTAAAATCAGGAATGGATCAAACTGCTGTGCAATGGGAGTCTTATTTCCATGTTTGCATTATATTAAGAAAAGTACGCCTTCAGGGAGCAGGGTTTGGGTTCAGGTGGATTTGCATTTGCATGCTTACACCTTGTTTGCGTTTGAATGCAGTTGAACTCAACCCTGATAAGGGGTAATAGAGAAAATAAAAAGATATCAACCCTCAGCAATATTAATGATGTGTGCAAAAAATGAAGGGGTTAAAAAAAATCATTTAAATTGCATGTGTAGCCTTTAAGGATCAAATCCGGTCTATGAAAAAGCAACTAGCCTCCGGGTGATTATTGCCACGCAGGTAAGAGGATTTTGAGACTCCAGGTTTGAGGGAGATAGAGAGGGAGGGGGGCTGGTAGGAGCTGGCAGGCAAGGCTCTGTCCCGGTAAAGAATTAACCCATCTCTCTAAGCAAGCCCTCCCCATGCCCTTGTGGTTGCAGGAAGCACTGGCCCTTGAAACTACCTGATCACTTATTAATGGAGAGAGGGAGGCTGTGCAGAACTGTGTAACACTGTGTGCCAGACAGCTCCCTGACTCCCCAACGCACCCGCGCTGGGACTTTCAGTGCTGTAAGAAATACTAAAACTCAAATTCAATGCCAAATGTTTCGACTGCAAGTCTTCACTGTATTCTGCAGGGCTTTGACATTGTTACCTGGGCATATATCAACTACCAGGTTTGATTAATAAACTTTTGGCAGTTTTATAAAGTGTTTGTAGGCATCCTGTTATCATTGCAGTTGGTTATGTTCAGTATTACATCTATAGGTAAAATAATTAAATTAGTTTTTAAAAAAAATCACTTTAGTTTATCCCACAGCATCTAAGATAACATAACTTATTTCTAAAAATGTTCAGTTATTGAAAACATACCTCTAAAAGGTAGAACATGTAAAAAAAAAAAAAAAAATTAACAACCCTTTTTATATTTTTCTCATTTTTATATTTTGTCATCTAACAAAAAAATGTTTTGCAAGAAATAAATGTAGTGTGTTCTGAGGCAAGGGTCTGGAAATGTTTTTATGGTCATCAAATGCTATGATAAAAACGCTTGGCTGTAAATACTTCTAGTTGGAACATTTGTCATTAAATTTGAGTTTCTTTCAGTGTTTTTTCGATTCAGCATTGTTGAGTGTTTATTAATAATGAATAACTTTCAGTGTTTGTGTGTGTAGCTGGGAAAAAAAAACTTTTCTAAGGGAAAAAACTATTTGAATGGTAGAAAACTGGCAGGAATCAATCCAAAATACAGCACAGATTTGTTTCCCTTAACAATCGCTCTATTTAACCTGCATTCTTTGCACTATGGCGCTACTCAATCAGTGTTTCTTGCACTATGGAGCTATTCAATCATCAAGTTCCAAACATAGGAGGACACTCCCTTAACACATCATTGCATTAGCGAGAGCCTTGTGTTACATTTTAGAAGCACTTTGTTTAAAAGACATTCACAGCAGCTCTAGAAAGTTTGAATGAATGCCGCCATAGAACAGGGACATAACAGCGGGTGCTGTAATTGTTTTGATTGAATCTAGTCAGTATAGTCAATACATTGTTTGATGTAGTTTCTTCCCAGTGTAAAGCAGTTACTTTACAATTGGTGAGTGCACTTATACTGTACGCGAGAGACTCATGTGGGCTTGTATTTTACAAAAGAAACTGTTGGATATCTATTGGAATATCTTTGGTATTTTGCCAGTGCTTATGCATAGATATAGACACATGGTCTTATATACAAAAACTACATTTTCACAGAATAAAAGCATATACCCAAGAATAAACCTGACTGTTATAAAAATATGCTTCTTGGCTGAGTCAACATTGAGCAGTGCTCTGAGTCAAAGCCTATTTGCTATCATATCTTATAATCGCAAACAAGAGTGTTTGGCGAGCTCTTATCCACAGTGTTTATGGAGGAAAGTGAACCAGCGCTTTACTTTCTATGTAAACAAGCAGACGATGAATGAACATTTCTAGAAGAAAAATAACTTTTAAAAAAGCAGTCAAGGTAAACTTACAAGGAATTAAAGATTCTGCATTTGCATAATATTTATTTGTATCTTTTTGGCAATAAAAACCAAACAAAAGCCTCTTTACTGGCGGTCTGCTCTTTCTCTGCTTGAGATCTCCCATAATGCAATGCACAGCAACACTGCCTGGGTTGATTCTCATTTCCGCCGAGTCCTAGAGGAGACTTCTACGCTAGCTAGTGATTATATAAATACATTATTGAGAAATAAACATTTTAGAAGGGCTGCAACGTGAGGGGGGCATTTCCTCGTCATTGAAAAAGTGAGGGAGGACATGACCCCTACGCCCCCCGTGTGAATTACACCTATGGGCTGTATCTTTGCCATCCACAAAAGGGGCCATGAGAAGATGATCTGATACCATGGAGTCGGGTTCAACTGTACTTAACTGCTAGAAGAATGCATGGGATAACTGAAATATTTCATAACCATGCAAGATGAATGCATTTAGTGATATTAATAAGAGGGTCAATCAATCACACAAGGCGCATTAATATTAAAAACTGCGGTATTAGGTCATTCTAACAGACCCCCAATGAACCCTCACTGAACACTCAGCACAATGCTGGATGCATTGTGACAGACTTGTGAAAGGATAGGACTGTGTCAGGAGTGAGAGGCAGATGGAAAGAATGCAGGGGGAGAGAGAGAGAGAGAGCGAGAGAGCGAGAATGTGACGGAGAGAACGACAGAGCGCCCGTACAGTTCTCGCACTTTGCTGGGAAGCAGTGATATTGTTCGTGACAACAATAGGGGCTTTTCCAAACAGTGAATTACTCAAGCAGACGAGAATTCAGGCAGGCGACCCCGCACTGGAACCAGGCTACACAATGAAGCCTTTCTTGGTGCTCTGCTTAGATTTTATATATTTTGCAATAAGCAGGCATGTCAAAGCTACTGTGCTTCCTGATACCTAATCATGTGTTCTAGTTCAAACTTACAGCACAGGTGGCAGCAGGTTATCTATTCCACAGCATTGTGAGAGAAGCCATTCTCAGCACAATACAAGGGGGGCTGGCATGCTCATAAAGCTAATAGGAGTTTCGTGATTTGGCATCTCAGCCCATTGAATTGAATGGAAAGTTAAGTGCCTGTCTGAGGCTGACGTCAGTATTATTAACTCATCAAACACTAGGAGGAGATTCGTTACAAGAGGTAAGAACATACATTTCAAAGCCCTGGTTAACTTTTAATCATGTTTGCATTCTTAGTACAAATACTCAGGCACTGTTTTTTTTCTTTTACAGTTAAGTTTTGGCTATAAGTTGAGGAGCTGTCTTTCATTCCAATTGCCTTCCACAGATAAATGTAATGTAGCCTAGAAAGGTTGAGTGTCTTTATATTTAAGTAAGCACCAGCACCAGCTAGTGCACAGCAGTGTATTGCTGGGGAAACTAAATTATATTTGATCCAAAGTGGCAGACCACTAGATGGCGCTGGCTTGCTCTTAACAAAACACTTTCCCCGATCTTGTCTATGTTACATAAATCGGTCGCAGGCAAACCAGAACTGAAGCACAGTGCCTGAACTGAACCTTAAAAGGATGTAAAAGGATGCAAGACTGATTGCAAACATCATAAAAAAGTTAAGGGGACAGTAAAAGAAAAACAAAGAACAATGAAATCTGAAGCAACTTACTCTTGAATATGTACAGTTGAGCTGACCCTGCCTCTCTTATGGTCTACACCTGAGCAATCAGTAGCCCAACTTGGTTGTGTGCAACTGAATCACTTGTAACTGGTTGCTTACAGTAGAGACACACGCTAATTTAAATTTGAGCAATTTGTGGTAACATTTTTGATCGCGTGCACAGTTTGCGAAACATGATTGGTTGTTACAATCTCCTGACTGTTGTTTACTTTCTTGTGTGGTAAAGAGGCAGTGAATTTAAAAAGCTGTCAACTACATGCCTCGTGTTTCTGATGACACCTCAGCCAAAGTCTTGCCCAGCATTTACGTGGCTTCGCTTCTGCTTTTAATATCGCATTTCAAATACAGATGAGGCGACTATAACAGCCAGTTCTTCATCGGTAATTGGTTAAGCCATCGTTAATGAAAGATAATGATGGACTGAAGGAAATAACAGACAGAGCCAGCACCGCAAACTACACACACTTCTACCCGCGGGAAACTTGATGTGAACAAAGCAGTTGCAGGTGATTAAGTTGTGCAATTTTGACAGCGTTTTGCAAGTGATCGCTCAGGTGTGGACCCAGCTTAAGAGGGTTTCTCATGAGAAATGTGGGTGAGCAGGAGGGCTGCAAAGTGCAGCTGAGTGGTTCTGTCACCCAGAGTGTGAAACGACATGACACTTTTACAACATTCAGAGTCAGGGGCAGCGCTCCATATTAACTTCAAATAAATCACGTTTTAATTAAAAGAAGAGCTGCTGTTATCTGTCTCTTTAGAAGTTTAGACCATTGGCAGCCTAGCGTGCAAAAAGACAACACCTACAGCAGAATAAGATGTGCTGGAATGTAATGAAATCTCTTCAGTTTTTTTTTTTTTTTTAGCTGAGAGTGGCTTCATGATTAACCGTGTATATTACATGAGGATGATCAATATATTTTCATTTCACAAAAGAAATTGCCCAGGAAAGGAGCTTGATAAAAACACTTTGAAAATGAATGCTGGCCGCTCGAATTTGCTAGATGGACCAGTGCGGAGGTAAACAAGAAGGGGAGGCAGGAGAGGGAGGGGAGGAATTGCAGGTCATTTCGACCGCAGCAGCCCTCAGGGGCATCACCATGGAAACAGGATGCAGACTGGACTGCTGTCTCCTAGGCAACCGGATGAAACCCCACCTCCCCCCATCCCAGTTACCATGACACCCAGAACAAGAAACAATGCCCTGGGCATCATAGAGAGAGCTTGTGAGAGACAGGGCTAGCGGTGACTGGCACAGAGCAAAACACACAGACACTACATATGGGTATCCTGAACAACAGAAAGGGATTTTTTACTACACCTCTCTGACTTATGCTTTATTATACTCTGATAAGCTTGTATTACTAGGGTCAGCTTTTATTAGGGTTGGTGTTTTAATCCTAAAATCTTCAGCAATGCAGTAGCAGCACCAGTTTCACAGTCTCTGATAATATCGAATGTTTACAGCCACAGTAAAAGAACCTTTACAAATTCGATGACCGACATTTTGACTAGAAGTCTTCGATGAAGGATAAACACACATTGCTTGGTAATCTACTGCAGAACGGAGGTATCACAGCTGAGAGACATGGTGCTGCCAAAGCAGGACCGCCATGCAATAGTACCCAGTCTATTGCCATGGCTGGCTAGGCTGGCATTTCTTCATGGCAAGACTGTACGCTAAGATTATAACGCAACCCCAATGGGATTTTTCAAACCTTGTTGTAAGGAAGTGAAACATTCCTACAGTGAGACGCAGGGCAGGCCAGCAGAACTAGGAGAATATTTACCCTGTCCTGGTACATGAGATTTCACTTAAAGATTAAGAGAAGGCATTGCATTTACAAGGGCCTGATTCGTCTGGTAGCTTTACCACAATTTCTAACTCTGTTTGCGTCTAATGGAAAGGAGCACTAAAGCACAGCATTCTCAAACTCTCTGCAGCTTGATCAGGAGCGCCGGTCTTAATTATCAGCTCTCCAGCACCTTGAAAGGGAGCATTTATACCATATGTATTTTCAAAATATTCCATTGCTTACCTTGTCTATATGCTATTGTGCTTTCTGTCATTCCTATACAGATCCACTGCCATGCTTTCCAACAGCTCCAGCAGCTACTTCTAAAAGTGCCCTTACTGGAGTGACCACTAGGGGGTGTGTTACTGCAATATTTGCCCTCTTTGCGACAGTGACAGAGATGATAGCTGAACACCCCTTAGTGTTCATTCTTCAACCCGCCCTTTGAAAACCCAGTTAGCATGCCTCGAAAATACTGATCTAAGCAGAAACGGAGAATACTATAGAACACAAATATATAAGCTATGAAAATATAATTACATGATTAGGGAAATTATACCCTTAAACAACTGCATTCCATTCACTGGCCACTACAGGGTGCTTTACAGGTTCCTCAAATTAAGATGGATTAATACTGCCCAGTGAAATAGCAGATGTTTACCAAGGTTCTGCAGCCTGAGGTCTCCAGCACCAATAACCTCTTCATTTTAGCTGAGCTCTGAACATGAAACCATCCCCCAAACGTTTAGACTAAACTCAGTGATATTACCCCTGCACTCTTTCAGTAAGGAGCGTGTTACTTCAAATGGCATTTTCTTCATCTTTCCTTTTTTACAGTGTATAAAATCATCCTGGCTGGTCGCATTGAAATTACTCAAATACTGTGGAGTTCCAAGGACAGTGTCCTTCTAGAAGTAGCAGCCTGTGTCATCCAGAGATCTACCCCTTCAAGTGTCCCTCCATATCGCTGGCAATAGATGGCGCTTGGGATTCCACTCTTTCAAACTGGGAACTTGGTACTGAGATATCATCGTTTTTACAACTCGTCTATTCTCCTGTTTAGATTACCTATGTATCCCATTTTTATTTTCAGTAAACCTACTTTAGAGCATTTTACAGCTTCATGGAATCCACCTGGTCAATGGAAACTCCCTGGCACTGTAAAATGCTCTTAATACTCCAGTTGTGGCTTACCCTAGCAGCAGAGCTGGGGTCAGTTACAACTGTAATTGTGCAATTCAAAATTGTAATTGTAACTTTAATCTTCACATAACTGTGATTCTGTATTCGTAAATGTGCCCACCAGCTCCATCTGTACCGTTTACACTCAGAAACGCCTAGACTGTACCACATTTAGAGCTCCAGTAAAGACACTGCAAACAGTACCAAAATGAAGCTGTCATTTGGTAATCATTGGAGAATGTACTAAAATAAACTGTGAGTAACACACTGAACACATTTAGCAGCTGCTATCTCGAGTTTAAAGCAAACTCAAGCATTGTTATTAGGCTGTAAAGCTAAAATAATAATAATAATAATAATAATAATAATAATAATAATGTTGTCAAATAAAGTTTTAGTTGTAGCTGTTGGTCTTTTAAACTTCACACCCTTATCTCTGTGTCTGCCTTTCTTTTTTAATGAATTCACAATAAATGCACTTCCTGTGTAGCAGGTATTAGGACCCCACCGAACTTAGCATACCTTCTTAAACAAGTCGAATTTAAAACGTGTACGCTTTTACCAAGCCTTCCTGTAGTAAAAAGCATAGGAAGATGCCATAAAGCACAGTGAAGGCATGCTAAAGCATAGGCACAGTAAAGAATAGAGATGGCAAAGCATATTAATAAACGTATCAAACCAGGGTAAGCGCATAGTGCAGCCATGGTAAGCTGCACACATACTGTGGTACACTTTTATAAGGGAGACTGCGCCCTGTTGAAAAAGTCCAATGGTTCTCTCTAAGTAAAAGATGCGCGGTGTTAGTTTTTTCACAAGCTCCAGCTTACCTGTGTCATCAGGCGGTCCGCCGACGTGTTCTCCTCGTCCTTGAAGATGATATCCGGGTTGTAGTTTGGAATCAGGTCCTTGAAGCGCTCCGAGTTGCGCGTAATCTTGCCCTCCGGCCTCCCGCTGGCCCCCAAGTTGTTCTCGGAGAAGTTGGGTACAAAGTGCTTGTAGGGCATGGGCGTCAGCTTCTTGAGTCGTGTTCGGTGGCCGGTACCCGGTCCCGGTCCGCAGCCCTGGGCTAGCACCCAGCAGAAGAGGGAAAGCAGGCCGAGCCGTGCCAGCCTGTGCCAGGACAGCATCCCTCACCGACCCTGAGACCTTCAGTCGCAAACTCGAGCAGGAGCCATGTGAAGACGATAATCCAACTTCGAGACCAGTCCAGTCAAGAAGCCGACAGAACCGACATCAAATTTGATTTGAGTCTTCTGGTGGTTGTTGTTGTTTAAAACAATAGAATAAATAAAATATTTTAAATTATTATTATTATTATTATTATTATTATTATTATTATTATTATTATTATTATTATTATTATTATTATTATTATTATTGTCTTGCACAGAAATACGCACAGTCACTAAATTGTTTTTATTTCAGTTTTTCTTCTAAAAAAAGACCGCCAATTTTAAGTCAGACACCTTCCACTTTCAATGTCTTCGTTTTCGGTAAAATATATGAATTAAAATTAATTAAATAAATAAATGAAACTAGTCGCAATCAAATACCTTCAAAAGCGCCAGATATTTATTTATTACAACCTTATCGCAGTAGCTCCCCGTCTCAAACAAATCGCACTGTTTGGGGTTCAGAACTTTTATAAAATACAGAGTTTTATATATATATTGCTCACATTTTTTTTTCCTTTTATTTTATCTTTAATAATAATAATAATAATAATAATAATAATAATAATAATAATAATAATAATAATAACCCCTTTAAAAGAAACAATAAACAAAACTATAGTCCAATAATTGACTAGTTGCTGTTGAACTTGCTTGCTGTCCAACTGTACATTCACCATGTAAATAATATTTTGAAAACGTTAATAAATATCTCATCGCGCTGCCTGCTCTCTGAAAACACGCAGCTCCATAGCCGGGTCAGGTGAGCGCGTTGTGGAGCACTGTCAAATCGTATTCTTCAAATTCACCACACAGATGTGTTTTAAATCCTTTAAAAAGAATCTGAAATGTTAGACTCTTAGGATTAGTTTTTCAGTGCCCTAGCCTATCTGTATCTTTCTAGTCTTGTCCCGTGTTGGGAATTCAAGAGTCTGACGCGGTGCGTGTGCCCTGTCGCCTGGGCTCCGCTCTTTAATAAGAGCCGAAAGTGGCTGGAGCCAGCCCTCATCCCTGCGCGCTCCCGACACCGGTGCCACACGCCACCCCCACACACGCACCCGCACAGACACAACAGTTCAGAACTGCAGCCCCATACCCTGGTCTATACTTAAAGAAATTAGGAATATCATTGCTATTATTAGTCACAGTAGTGATACCTGTAGTCATAAAAGCAGCAGTGATTCGTAGTAGTAGCATTATTTTTGCTAGGTACATATTGTATCATTTTAAATAGTCTTTTTAATAAAACTTCCATAGGTGTCTCATTAAGACAAACATGCATTCACATATAAATTACGTGACGTGATATCTCCAACCCACATTATCGTTATTATTATTATATATTAGATGCCCCGTTCCCATAAATATGCAAATACAATTTGAATACCGGTAATTTATAGACTACTGTGGGGAAGATTGATGCTTTATAACAGAATGCTATGCGTCTTATCTTGCTGTCACTGCGATTTTTATATTATGCTTGAATGCTCTTCATTGCACGCTATGCGATTGGATCATTGGGTTAGTTTACAGAACCCTGCCTGGGAAAGCCTCGCTATATCTGCTATTACAGTTTACAATTTAAGATCTGATTCATTTATTAGGCTGGTTCTTCTCACAGTGTCCACTGGTTTTTGGGTGTAATTTATTTCAGTTTGCGGCTGCTTATGACTGGAATGAATTTCAAATCAAATTAAAAACTGCAGTGTTTCGTTTGGGAAGATGTTTTGAATAGGAATCTGAAATCACTGTTGTCTGGGTTAAATATGGGTTACATTAAATGAAAAAAAAAATTGTTTTCTAGGATTTTAATAAAACAACAATTTATTATTATTATTATTATTATTATTATTATTATTATTATTATTATTATTATTATTATTATTTAAATGCAACAATGTTTGAATTATTTATTTTGCATTTCCCTATTGAAATGTTATTACAATAAATAGAAAAATAGTATTTTGCTTTAATGTCCAGATACAGGCTAATGTCCAGATACGGTTAATGAAACTCAAACTATTAACCGTGTCTGTATTAAAACACACATTCAACTATAAAAGTTCCAAACCATTTAAACAATCATGTACTATCACCTTTGGCCAGAAGAGGGCAGTGGATAGTCACGTTTTTAATACACCCTGGAACAAAGTATAAAAGCCAATAAGAACAGGAAGATAAATAATATGCCATTTTCTCTTGAAATCATTGTAACATTAGAACATTTTGATTACTTGAATTTAATTTAGCTAACCTGTCCTCGGAGTATAAGTTTAAGTCAATCAGTTGCTGCTCATTCCAATTTCTTGAACACTTATTGGATCATCTTAAACGAAGGGAACTCAGAGCCACTTCGTGGCTTGGAACTAGGTTTCAGGAGACTAGGTTTCAGGACACTGCACGGCACAGCAGGGGAGGCTTGGGGTTTGAAACATTGCCTGTTCCTGAGAAAGTGGCTCGCGTGTTCCCTCAGGTTTAGCCCTAGACTTGGCTAGGTCTTACCCTGTCTGATGTTTGAGAGAGAGAGAGAGAGAGACTGGCATGCAAAGGTGCAGCAGTGCCCCCTGCTGACAGAAATCATAATAACTGGCAATCCGGGATCTGTATTAATGAATCCAGCAGCACAGTGAAGAGCCGCAGTGCCTCACTCGACTAGCAGGAGGCACTCTATAGAAAGATCTGGAGTATATAATGGGTCGGTAAACCTGTAACCAATACAGTCCTGTGGTGATTACCATTATAGTTTCCAAGTCAAATAGTGTGTGTGAAGTCACATTGGCCATGTCAAGTCCGGTATAATACTGTCTTCTCACTAACACAGAGTGCAAGTTGATTACCTTTATATCCCTAATATTTAGTTCTTTAGCTATTCTGACTCCTGCTATGCGAGTTCTGCATGGATCTCTATTGGTGTTTCTTCTTAGGTGATTATTTTCCATGCTTACAAACGATTGCAGCACAATTGCCCTTTTTAGCAACTTTTTAAAGAGGAACATAAGCGAGCTGGTTTGAAAAATGACCACGAGCGGTGTGTGCAGCTGTTCTTTCTGTCCCCTCTGAAACCGTTTTCATGCACAGAGATTTTCCATTTACGATACACATTTGCAAAGGGGACATAAATTGCAGTTGCACACCGCTATTGATCGTAAAACCACCTCACATCAATGCTGTTTTTTTTTTTTTTTTTTTTGCAGGAACAGTCAACAATGCGGCTAAGTAACAAACTAACAAGAAACATCAATAGAGGATTGTAGAGAACATTATTATGGGGTTATTTTTTTTTTTATGCATGGTGACCTCACAAGATTCACAGGGACTGGCTGCCTGCCTGCGGCCGCTGTCTCTGGAAACCTCCGCTCCGGGTCTGGGGCGCTGACCCTGACGCAGCGAATCTCGCTCCTCTCTGTCGATAACCTTGTCTCTGGTATCTCGGATCTATGGGACAGACAGTTCCCTCCTTCCTGTTTTCTCGCTTTCAACAATACCCCCGTCGGTGTGTTTCTGGGGACAAAAGGAAACACATGGACGGGGCTCTGTGGGGAGCCGGCGGGGGGCTGATATTAAAAGAAAAGAAAACCGTCCGACTGTCCCCGACGCTACCGACCCGCGCTCTCCCTTTCAGCGCCATTGACGGTAATTCCACACAGACCGGCAGGTGAGTTTTCATTCTTCTGTCTGTGTTTGTACCGTGCGAAGGGAAAGTTGTCTGCATCAACAGAACTGCGAAAACGGTCATATTTATTCTCCCAAAAAAACGTACGCCACCGCTGTCAAGCTAAAGGTCTGTTTCCAGGCTACTGAACGCCTCGAAGCCCAGCATTGTTATAATCCACCTGACCAGTAGGGGCCGCTGAAGTGCAAAGAAGTTGAACAGTCCCCAGATGAAGCACCTTTCCCAGCACACACAAGTGTTTTGCTAGATAGTTAGTCGGAAAACCCAAAAGGTTTTTTTGTTTGTTTACAATTAGTGAAAAACAAAGTTATTAAATTATGGATGATATATAGGCTCAATTAGCAAATATTTAACTGTTATTGTTATTATTTTTTGTTGTTGAGTTTATTTATTAGTACATCATGTTTAAGGAATGTTTTGAGCAAAGTCTGTTATTAATAAAATGAAGTTTGCTATTCATAAAACTATTTTAAAGCTTCTTTACATAAAAAAACGATGCAACAGAATATCAATTTCATTCATAAAAAGAAAACCCGTAAAGATTTATTTGAAATAGCTCCTGAGTTAAAGCTTTGTGAAGAAGTCCCACAGTATAGTGTGGCACAGCATACCAGTATTATAGTATAACTAGCAGCAGCCCCTCAACATACAGGCTAAAACATCAGCTTACAATTTCAAAAATGAAGTTTAAACAGTAAAGCAAACTTAAAAGACAGCTGAAAGAATGAATAACCCCCTACTGGATTCCCACCCCACTGACATACCTTTAACTGTATGGAAGTCTGAGTCACAGAACCGGACGCCCGGATTCGTAATGCCTTTATTCCTCTCCTGATTCTGCTGTGTCTAATTCAGATCATTAGCTAGGAAGCTGGGACACAAGACAGCAAGGAAGCTAGGAACCGCTTTCTCTCAGCTCTGAGCCCTGAGCCCCCTCTCCCTCCTCCTCCTGGCTCATTTGAACCCGTGTCATCTCCGGGGCTCGCTCCACGTCTTCCTTGGTTTCCTGTAGCAAAAAATAGCAAAAATTGTTAGGGTGGGGCCGTCCACAAATCAAAATAATAATTCACCGGCTTTCAGACAATCAACACAGCGAGCCGACTTCAGCTTCCACTTTCCTGACAGCCACAGCAAGTCGCCAAGGAGCAAAAACATTTTATAAAATGAAAAGGCAACTCCTGCTTTCCTACTTTGCATTTTTTCTCCCCCCCACCCCCTTGTTCAGAAGCTCAGGATGGGAGTGAAAGGTCCTGAACAGCCAAGCTTCCTCTGCAACCAGAACACTGTGGCAGCAACAAGCTTCTGTGTCAGTTAAAACAGCGAAGGCTTTTTCATTTTCTGCACCCTCACTGGTATCACAATGGTAACACAAACTAAACAGTATTAACAACCCAGTAAATACCTATGCAAATACTGGCACTATAATGCTTTTTAAACACAGGGATGGAGATGAGACTCAGTTTCCCTGTTCCAGGTTTTAAAATGAGCCTGATAACCCACAGTGGGTAAGGGTACAAGCTCAGGTGTTTCTTATTAAACTCGTAGGAAAACCAGGAATGGATCCAACTGCTATTCCATGGGAGTCTTTTTTCCCATCCCTGAAATATGACCTGCTATCTTAGGAGCAATCAGCACCAATATCCTAATCAAATATCAGACTGGTAATAAAATCGACCCTAACTGATGCAGTGAAAACACATTCTGATATGAAAGCAGAAATCAAAACCATGTGGAGGCAATCAATAATCAAATAACTTCACTCACTATCTAATAATTAATGGCAGACTAGTGCCATATCAGTCCCAGGCACACTGTGCGCTACCGTACCCGGACCACAGCAATATGTGTTCCAAATCCTTTGGTTCTGCTAATATTTCTTCTGGGTAATACACCGAGTATCATAATGGGATGGGATTTTTCAGTTTCTCCAAGGGAACATATTGTTTTGAGAAATCTGTGTTGAGCAAGCTTTAAAAAAACTAATTTAGCACAACAGTGCCTTATTGTTTTTGCAATTGGTCCATACTGACATTCCCCGTTGCCCATCGGAAACGTGGGGTCAAGATGTGGGGTCCTATTATCTGTAACGCAGGAAGTGAGCGAGGAGAGGAAACCAAGTACCTAACTGTGACTGGATAAATGGATTTCACTCGAGTCAAAGTTCTTTACAGCCTAAAACACAAAAACAAGCAAAATGTTAGAGGCTTGTGACAGCGTTGTTATGCTGTGTTTGAAACAAAGGTGCCCTGAGATGGAAGCATGTAACTGTAATGGATTGCAAATGTCATTTTGCTACCAATGTGTAAATGTGACCATATTGATACCATTCCACTAATAGCTCATATCATTGTGCCTTGGTACAGAACCCTTGCATTGCCATTGGCTATCATTTGGGAAAGGTAACAATCTATTCTTACCTTACTTCTCTTTCTTTCTACAGTGGTGCCAATTCACCACCTTTCACAGGAACCCAACTCATCACAAAACAAATCTAATGGAGTTTTATATATATATATATATATATATATATATATATATATATATATATATATATATATATAGTGTTTTGATGACGAATGGCGTGCAGATTAATCTAAACACATTCATCTGATTACGAGAAGACGTTAGAAACTTGACGCCCACCAAGGCCACTGGCTGCCAGTGACTTCTGGGAAAGACAGGAAGCGGGAGGTTCAAGGAACTCTGGGGGGGCTGAGGTCATCCTTCCCTGTCCGTCAGCGACACCACCTCCAAACCAAAACATAACGAGCGCTTTCATTCTTCTCATCACAGGCCGTGTTATTAATCAACTGAACTGTGAATCTGATAAAGGCAGGTCTTCGTGAGAGGCTGTAGCCTCCGAACCCCAAACATGTGTTGATTTGTGTGCGTGGCAGGGAGGGAGAGCCAGGCAAAGCCCTATCATATCTGGACAGGAAGGAGGCCGGCTGTCAGGGCCGGGTGCCCGATATCGGCTTGACACTGCTGGCGTGTGTCACAGGCACTCGGAGTCTGGCTGCACGCTGCTTGAGTGCAGAGTAGTGACCTGAGTCTGTAATGTACTGTACTGCTATGGGCAAAAGTTTTGTATCACTCTATAGAATTAACTAATTTTGCTTCATAAAGTCAAATGAAACCTGTTGTATAATGTTACATTGTAATTTTCTATAAACTCAACAAATAACTGACAAAAATTGAAAAATGTAATCTAACATGAAATACTGCACTACTATTATGGCTTCCGGTAGACTTTTGCTGTTACCCAGACGAGATGTACAGAAAAGGTTTTATTCAATGGCAGTGCATTTTAAGGAGCATCTGCTAATTTTTATATATATTAGCTAGTAAGGCAATGTCATGTAGTTAAATGCAAACTTATTCACCAAGTTCGTCTCAGAACAACTGAACAAACCAACCCGGCAAAATCAGATCAAAATGACGTCCAGATTTCAAATTATTAATGAGAGAAACTGGAGAAACTAAAGAAACAATTCATCAAATCATTAAGAACTAATTAACTAATAGGGGTAGAACAACTACTTACTTTGAAATAGTCGAACAGTCGCCGCTTAAAATATGTATACATCACGTTGATGTCTGGTGCTTAATTCGTGTAGCTACTGTTCTGTAAACTGCTTTAAAACTGCTTGGAATCTTCTAAAACTATAATGTTCTGACATGTCATTATTATATAATGGACTGTGTCCACAACTGCACTCCTCTCCATCTGAAACTGCAGAATTATTCACAATGACTTTGTTTAATTCTAACAGCTGAATACAATTGAAGTATCAGCTTTGCTAGTGAGCTACTGTTATACACTTTGAACACACACAGACATTGCTGTGTTGCTGCTGCTGCAGCCCTAGCCCTGTCTGTCTTTCTCCAGTTCTGATGGAGCATTGCTGGATTCAGTTGAAGAAGTTGCAAGTGAGAAAAAGACAGTCTTCAAGTATAGAGCAATGGATCTGTTCCATGCTTCCCCGCAAGTGGCTCACCTAGTAAAAGCATGGCTGCGTTGTGTGCTGGGTGTGTCATACAGTCAAGGGATTGCAGGTTTGCTTCCTTGTTCTGAAGTCCGGATTCTGGAGGGAGCGTTGCATAAGCCTCGGTGGTCCTGCAGGTAGGGACTGCTTCTCCTCATCGTGCTGCAGCGGACCCTACTGGCCAGGTGCCTTGTCAGCTCAGGTGGACACCTGCATGGCTGGCCTTTGACCTCCAGAGGTCGGTAGCTCACCCTCATCCGCTCTCGAGTTCCTGGGTGTAGAAGAGGATTTTGGCTCGGTCGAGGGATCGGAGGACTCCCACTGAACCTTCAGTTCAGCTGAGCTGTGTGGGGAACATAAACTGAGATTCTAAATGGGGAGAAAATTGGGAGTAAAATAATAGGGAACTCTAGAAAGTGATCAGTTCTGAGGAGTGGCAAAATATATCCCACAGACCAAAGCTTGTACATGTATTCAAAAAGGAGCTGTGATAAACTCAAGGAGAGCTAGTGAATTTCAGTAAAGATGTGCTGAATGGGTCAGTTTGTATGATCTAAAAGGAAATACTAAAAATCGAGTAGCAAGACTTTGGTATTACAAGCAGACAAACTGTTCGTCAAGAAGTTTATTGGGTTGGGTATTTGTTTCTTCTTGTCATAGGTAGTTCATCCAGAACTTCAAACACTGAACCAGAAGAGAACTGTGTATTTCAAATGTTTTGTTCCAGGTCCTATTTTTTTTAAAAAAGGAGAACACAAAACACAGATTACACAGAAGTAATACACATAATTCAAGACCCTTTAAGCACTCGGTTAGGTTGGAAATTTCCAACGTAAAGTAAGAGTTAATTTACAAGAAGAAATTCTTTAAAAAATACCCTGTTCACATCTAATCGCTGCTTGAAAACGAGAACCACGCAATGCAGACATCGTCATATGTTTGGCAGCGGTCCTGACTCACTCGCTCACTCTGTTGTTGCAGGTGGCGTATCCCCTTTCCAATTCGGGATCGGACAACTCGGAGAGTTTTAATCAGGAAATGTAATCTCCTATTCTTACAAATCGATTTCCTCTGCAGTCCAGTGCCAGACGATGGCCCTTTCTGCTGCAGCTAACAGCTGTTCCCCTACGAAGCCCCCCTGCCCTTAAAAACATAGAAGCAAGAGCCAAGGCAAATCTGCAGAGGTGACTGAAACAATTTCAACAGTATAAACTATGGAGAATCGATGCGGGGCATTTTAAGGGATAAGCAGCCATACCACTGATACACAGGTTATTTAACGGATCTTAAGACTTACAATAAAAGTATAGTCTGCTTCTTGTCGCTAAGACCATGCACTAGAAACGCAGACATTTGGATTCCAGAACTTTTGGTTTGGAAGAAGTGTTTCAGAGCGTTTTCAATTAGAAAATGACTTGCAAGATCAAAGAGTGTGGTCAAACACATTTTTAAAATATCGTTACCATTGTTTTATTCCTCCTAGAAAATCTGCCCTAGCATATGCTTCAGAATGGGTCCTGTAGGTTTTTAAAATCCACTTCCTTACCCCTCAGGTGGACTGCAAAGACTTCAAAAAGTTCAAATGCACCTGGCTTGAATACTATTGATAGTTATCTCCTTAGTCCAATGTTGTCTTGACTTATGGTGGTGGTTGCAAGAATTTTCCGGTCAATCAACATATATATTTTTAGTATTTAGAGTCAAGTGCCTGCTTTCACTAAAGTGTGTGCCACATATGGAAGATATTTCCATACGTCTGGTTCAGTTTCTGTCTTGTCAAGGCCAGGGGAAAGGGGGTGGAGCGGTGTCCCTTTATCAGTTGATTAAAAACACTGGCTCGCCTTTCCGGCAGATATTTGCCGACAAGAATAATAGTAAGAATAATAATGCATTTGGCATTCCTGCTCATATAAACGTATTCCTGCTTAACTGCAAGGAAACTGGACTGAGACAGCAGATCCAGAATGAACAAGATTAGAGCAGCTGTGTTGCAACCTCGTTTTCAATTGGTGCTATTGTATTAAAAAACACTGGATATGCCCAAGTGAAATATAAAGGCATTTTGGTGATATGTCATATTGATATATTCATATAAGTGGCAAAGTGGTTTGCAGTGCGCAGGTCTAGTGGCGATATGATTTTGAAAGTTTTATTTTTGTAATCCTGGTCTGGCAACCACAAAGAATAATCCCAGGCAATACACAGCAATGTGTCTCGCACTGCTCCAAAACAACGGGTTACAGTCCTGAAATAAGACACACAGTTCGTAAATAATAAACACAGCAGAACACACACAAAGAGACATGCGTTCACAAGTCCAGAGTGAGTGCTATAGTGCTCGTGGTGAAATGCGATTTATCCGTGTACAATGTTGCAGTGTTGTCCGGGTTTAGCGTTAAACTTAAGAGAGAGCTCCAGATTGTTTTAGCCTTTTAATAATAACAAAGAAGCAGATTTTTAGACACGACAGAGCAAACAAAACACTCACGGTAGTTCAGCTTAACCATAACAAAGGAACAGATCACCCCCCTACGTCCCCTTATGTACAGTCAGTCAGGCCCTCTTTGTTCCTTCAATCCACGGTTGCAACATCGCTTCCCTTCAAGGTCGATGACTTGGTGTACAGTAGCTCCATCCCCTTTCTAGATGGCTGACTTTCACCTAACCCTGGAAATGAATTGTCATGCCATCCAGTCCAGGGGACTCTGTTCCCTTTACACAGCGCCCTCACAGGTCGGGACGGAGACTTAGAACCAAGGTTCATTGGTTATAAGTGGCAGCCATGGACTGGAGGAGCGGTTGCAATCGTTAACCAAGGGGTCGTGATTGACGGTATAAAAGGGGACGTAGCGAAGTGATCGCTTCTTTTTTTTATGGTTAACGCCGAAAAGGAAGAGGAACCATGTTGTCTATCAGGAGTGTTTTGTTGTGTCTAATTTGTTTAGACAGGTAACACGATCCAGAGCTGACGCTACAGGCCAGCACAAAACCCAGACAACACTGCACTTTGTTTCATTGTATTTGCACCACGAGCACTATACCACTCACTTTGGACTGGTGACCGTATTTGTATATTGTGGGTGTATTAAAGACTGTGTTTACCGTTTCAGCACTAAAATACCCTTGGCCCTGGATTATTGCCTGTCTGTTACTGATAACCGCATCACTCCTGCACCTGCACACTGCTAACCACTAACCACACCTTGGAATATCAAAATCTGAAAATGTACTGCAGTGAATCGGGGCAGTCTCTGTGCTTCAGTGTAGGGCAGCAGTTACAGGAATTGGAGTAGATTTTAAAAAGGCACGGAAACCAAAATTGGAAGTTAATAACAGTTATTTATTTTATTTTGACCCTCCAATCCTTACAGCTTCTGTAGTGTCAAGTCAACACCACTGTTGTGCCATTCTAGCAATGGCATTCCCATTGCCCCTCAGTTCATTACAGGGCCACAACTGTATTGCCACCATAGATAACAGGTATCACTTAATAAAAATAACACACTTGATTATACCCATATAAAATAATATTGCAGCGATACTAGAATGTACTAGTTTGACCTGTATAGGAACTATATATAACATTAATAGACGTGGAGAGACAGAGAGGGGCATTTACTGCTCCTATTTAAGAACTTGGATCACTTTCTCACTAAATATCTTGAAAAGACACAGTACAGATAGAGGTGCCTGTGTCCCATTCAGATCCATGCAAACCAAAGATCGTGCATCTCCACCAGAGATCATTTGGGAACGGGCGGCGGTCGTCCTTTTGAACAGGGAGAATGCTTTTCTTCTGTGATTGTTACCGGAACATTATGCTCGCTCTGAGAAATAAAATACAATTAAAATTAAACAAAAAAGGAAATCAATTTAAAAAAAATTTAAAATAAAAGAAGAAAATCAGCGCCCAGGATTTCTCTTATTTAGCTCCGTTTCCTGCTCCTTTTTGAAAGCCGAACAAAAGGAAAAAAAAAAAAACCACGAACAAGAGGAAAACAAAAGTCACTCTCCATTTCTGAGTGTTATCTGCAAACAGCACAACTGGAGAGGGTGAGGAAACGTCCGAGTTGTGTCTAAGTGCATCCCGAAAGAAAGGGGTCCGGGTGCCTCCCCTTAGTGCTGCTGCTGAAAGATGAAAGCAGAGTTTGGATTGCCTTACCGCTCAGCTGCTTTAATCAAAAGAAACTGAACCTCATTTGAAAACAAGAAATTAAAATTAGGCACACGCCCGCAGCCCCTTCTTTTAATTTTGCCGTTTGTTAAGTGGCAAACTGATACATGAATCATTTGTACTAATAGAATCTTCAAAGAAAACGTGTAGGATTGTGTCTGTGTGTCAGCCTTTCAGACAGAAATTACAGGACGGGCTGCCGTTTCCCCTCTGATTGGGATTTCAATGTCCCACAATCAGGCCCGAATGGGTCACACACGTGTAAAAATACCACGCTTTCTCATCAATTACTGTCAATGATGACCCAGAGCAGAGGTCACCACAATGCACCTGCACCAGACATGAACCCTGTTTGAGCCGCACTGCTTTCTAGTCTTTGTTACTTGTAGAATTAAAATAACCAATTTAAGAAGCATTCATTTAGCTTAATGAGTTTTTTTTGTTTGTTTTAAATTATTTTTTAAACAAGCCTAAAGACTAAGGTTTACCCCTAGAGATCTTGGTTCAAATGCTAGTATTTTTGGAGGGCAAAAATCTTTGATCAGTTTACTCAGGCACAAAACTGGACTGATGTGAGAGACTGGGAGGAACGGCAGCATCCCTGTGTTACCGCTGAGAGACTGGGAGTGTGGAGCCCAGCGGATAGAGGCGAGGGATTAGGATGGAGGCAGTGTGGCCTAAGGGTCTGGGAGGGAGGGAAGCACTGTGTTTTAGTGATTAAAGCAGAGGGACTGGGAGAGAGGGGGAATACAGTCAAATAAAAATCATATTTTTGGAACACAAATACTAAAGCAATCAGTAACAATTTTTTTATTTTTTTTAAAGGAAATCCATTTATTAAAAGTGTACATTTTTATAACAA
>NC_054586.1:929651-942151 GCF_017654505.1 Polyodon spathula
GGGTTGTGTGTATTAAGAGATGATTCTATTTTCATTTTTTTTTTTTTTTTTTTTAAATGGTCCTTGTTAAAGTGATCCGCACTTTTATAATAAATAAGTAGCACTGGTTTGCTTTTCTATCTTGAATGTACCGTAGCTGAGGCATTACAGCACTGCGCAGGCGTATAGAATTAAGTGGATTAAAAAAGTAATTTGGAGTGGATTTGTGTTTAAAAGGCTTCGTTAACAGGATTTGTGCGTAATCTGTTTTTTGCCGCATGAATGGACTGGGGGAAACCGTTTACAGACGGTTACATTTCGGATTAAGTGCGGGGGAGTGGAGGAGGCGGGAGAGAACCAGCTTGGCAAAAAAGAGGATTCAGCCCCTGAAAACAAAAAGACGATTTCCTAAACTCTTGCTGCTGTGACTTTTAATCTTCTTGAGTTTCTTTAAAGGAAACGACTCATTTGTCCCGATTCTTTTACACTAGAGTTAAAGAAGTCTAAAGAAAGCTTTGCCTTTTTCCAGCCATATCTTGCAGAACCCCCCACCTCGCGTGTTTCTCCCACTTATTTAGCGTGTGACGCTCGTGTGAAGTTTAGTAATTAATTATATAAAGAGTACTTTCGTGTCAGCTACACCACACTATCTTGTTTGTGACAGTTTGCGCACTGGGGAGGTAACAGCGTGTTCAAACTCACTTGCATCACTGTAAATGCGTTAGCACCACCTAGAGGTTAGCGATAAAACTGGTTTAAATATATATCAAATATTATTTGATGACAGTTGCTTTACTTTATGCTCTCGTCTTACATTATTTCAAATTTGATATTTTACTAAAGCATGTTTTAATAGAAAATAATTCTTATTTTTAACCAATTGTAATATGTATCAGTTTAACAGATTGACTCCCACTGCGTATTCCAATATTTGAATTGAAGATGCGTTCAAACGCGCGTTTAAACTGACAAGGGAGAGTAGAGACCATTGACGGCAAACGACGGCAAGATGTTACCTGGCTTATGTTACCTTCCCTCGGTGACTATAATGTCCTGGTTATACCCCGCGTAGAAATCGACGTCCATTCCGGTCACCTCGCCGCGTTACACCGGAGTCTGTGCAGAGAAGCGCTACTGCGATCCCAGGACTCCATGGCATGAGCTATAGTCAGGTGCTAGTACATCTATTCAGCCTAACAAAGGGGAAAGGGGACCTTGATTGAAGACTCTATACATCCTAGATGGTCTAAAGCAGGGGTCTCCAACCTTGGTCCTGGAGAGCTACTGTGGCTGCTGGTTTTCGTTTCAACCAATCTCTCAGTTACTTAATTGAACCAATTATTGGCCTAATTAGTCAAGATTAACAGGTGTTCCAGATCTTTAGTCACTGATGATGTAAAGACACCTATAAAACCTGCTGGATAGGGGCTCTCCAGGACCAGGGCTGGAGACCCCTGCTATAAACACTCAAGCGTGTCAATCAATTGAGTCCACTTTATGACAACTGCGTGACTCGGCCATCAGGGGGCGCTCTTGCTAATGACTTAATTCAATGAAGTAAGTAAGTAGATTACTGTAGTTAGTGGAGACCTGCTCCAGTATGACCGTGCATGGAACTTGGCATCTTCCGTGTGGCTGATTGCCCATTGTATATAGCATGGAAAATAATTATACACGATACAGTTTCATTGATTGCTGAGTGGTATTATTCACATTGTGACCTTGCACGGCGATCTCGCTCTCTCTCTCCGTTGAAGGAGACAGTAAACGAAAGCTTATAATACATATTGTCAGCGAAAGCACAAACTCAAAATGACGTTTTCAAAATTGCGGCCAAAAAAAGAACGAACAAAAAAAAATGAGAGAGAGAGAGAGAGAGAGAGAGAGAGAGAGAGGTGGAAAAGAGAGCGAGGGCAGTCATTTCAAATTAAAATGTGACATCTGGCGACTGGAGATCCAAAAAAAAGGAGGGAGAAATAAATCTGCGTTTAATTGAAGAGAAAAATGCGTGCGGTGAAGGCTCGTGAGCGCGTGGACTGAGGTTATGCTGTTATTACAGTTGCCATAATATAAATGAGCATCTCTTAAATAAGTTTCACAAAATACTGGATTCGATACTACCCTTGCTGGTTTTAATTCCATCTTACACTTTAGAAAACAGTTTACAATCCATAAATATATTTTCTGTTATTCTTTTTATGTGCGTACTCTTATTAGCGCAGTCAATGGGGAGCTCCAATAGGGATAACGGCGCATCGCCTCATGGCTAGCGGTACGTGTGCGTTATGCTGGAGCTAAAGACAGCTGAGAAGCGCCTGCACTTGTGCTATCTGTGTAATGTATGTAAAAAAAATCTTAAGAGAACAACGTTCCCATCCCACGCCGAGCGGCGGCTCCTGTGTGCGCGCCCTTCTGGTATTGAAGACCCAAGGATTTGCCAGGGCTGAGTTACACGGATTAATCTCCCGTCTCTCCTCTATTCTAATAGACAGATTGATGGGAGCAAATCTCTTGATTCCCGTGTCACAGTCAATGGGGAGAAGAATGTGTCGCATTTCTCTTATTGTTGGGATGAAGTCTCCGGGACTGTCACACACACGCACTGTTCGGGAAATCCTCTCTCCTAGAATGTATAAGAGCTAGAGGCGCAGGCGGCTCGCAGGAGAAAGGACATGGTGCGTATTTTTATAAGGACTTGGAGACGCAATAAGGACTTCCCGTAATATTCTGTGGCAGCTTCTAAAAAACAAAAAAGTTACTGGATTCGAGTTTAAGCTACGCTGTTATTTCAAAGTATTATAATATATATTTGATTATTTTCTTTTGGTTTGTTTTGGAAAGACTTAAACATAAAAAAAAACCCCGACATTGGAGTCTTCAGCAAATTTGCTTTTGAAGCTTTGTGTGTGTGTGTGTGTGTGTATCCAGCGCATGCCTCTGGCCTAATTCAGTCTGTGAAATTGATTTAGAGTATGACAGCGGTGTAGTCTTTTTTTATTAGTTCTGACACAACACACCAGTACCTTTTATTATTAAAGTTGCTGATTTTATAAAGGCTTGTGAGGCGAATCTATAGCCAACATGCGAGCTTTCACGTTAATGCTGGGATTGAAGACGCTGTGGGTTTTGGTGTTTTCTTCTCTTTCCAATACGTTGGCAGTCAACAACAGCGGACGATGGTGGTGAGTACCGGAATTTATAGCAGTTCCATAATACTATTATCATAGACAGGAGCTCGAAAAATCTGCATGCCTCCTTGTGTCACTGCGATGTTTGGGTACCCATGCACAGATCCCGCTGCACCGCGCAGCAGCTTTTACACTGGCACTGCAATGCAGGCAGGCACGCTGCTGTCTCCGGCACTTTTACAACTAAATCAAACAACAACTAAATCAAAACGGCTTGTTTAAATTAAGACCATAGTTCTATTCTATTAGGGATACGATGCCATTTTACGATTCTTTACACGTTTTCAGATAATCGAGCTGCAATTATGTCTGTTCTTCATACTTAAGTTTCAGGTTTACGTTGATCATTTTATCCCTATTGCCTTCAACTGTAACGCGTTTATTTTTGATAACACTGACGTTTCAAACAACACTCCGATAAACACCGATCAAAATATGCTGCATAATATTGGGTTTGATACTGAATACAAAATATCATGGTAGATTTACAGAAACGCTGATTTCGTTAAAAAAAAGTGTATATAAGGTGTTAGTAACATACACTGCAGAACATGTTTGGCAGAAGGGTAGGGGTGGCTGTGTTGTTACATCAACCCAATACCATACAGGCTCATGGCGTTGTACAGCCCTCACACTGTACGGGTCTGCCTTAGCATCTTGATTTCATTTATCTCTGTGAATTTAACGCAGTAAATTTAATTCAGTGTTCACTTTCTTTTAAAGGCGACCTGCGATACGCATTTAATCTACGTGAAGCAGAACCGAATGAAGAATTCTGAAGCCGCTGCAATAATTCCTTCTTACAAGTGATATCCGCCAGCGAGCCGCAGTGAACCCGGCTTCCTTCATAACGAATCTGAGAGCGGTGATTTTTGGGGGGCACCTGGCAGAAGTTGATAAACAAACAAACACGCTGTTTACATATTCTTTAATTACAGCAAGGTCAACATCCACGTAACGGTCTGACGAGCGCTTCAACCATAAAATACCGCACTACTGAAAATGTAGCTGTCATAAATGTGTGTGAATAATTTGTGCCTGACTTTGACAAAATAATAATTATAGGCCTACGTTACGGAATATTTCACATTACAATTTTTACTTCCAGAGGTTGTTATCAACTCGTTAGAACAATAGAGACAACACGCTTAAAATAAGAGATTTTCAGCCATTACTCTAGTTCTTAAAAAAAAAAAAAAGATTTATACATTTCTCAATAAATTGTAACGGCCTCGTTTGTATTGTATACGACGTGATTGATGAATTGCAGCCCCGCTCATGCGGCGAGCCCTCCTGTGTGTTGTGTGTTGTGTGGGTGGGCCGGCGCGCAAGGGTCTCGCTCCTTGGGACGCGTCTGTGAAACAAACGAAATCTGCAAACTTTCAGCTTTGAGGTTTACATGCTGCAGATCTGCTAGTGCTACTCAAACTAGATGTCTGCTTTTTGTAGCCGTGTCGCATTTCGCTCTGTAGCGAGCAGCTGTCTGTAGGGTTTACTGCAGTAGCTCAAACCAGACTGGTTTCCACAGGGTTGGGTACAGGCTGTAATTATTCTGCATCTCTTATTTATGGACTATTATACTGTAAAAGAAAAAAAAAACTCACCGTCTACCGTCTGCATATTGTGAATACAGTTAAAAATCTGTTTTAGTATAGTTTCTTGAACGCCATATTATTTATTATTAATAATGCATCTAATAGCTTAATGTTGTGGATATTTTATACGTGTTGATGTTTAAAATAAATGATTAATGTTTCACAGTATTTATCTAGTCTCTAATTTGGTAATACCCGTGTTTTTTGTGTATAATATTCTCAATTAAGATAAACTCTTAGACGTGTTTAAATTGGTTTGTGTAAAAAAAATATATATACATTTTTCAGTGCGAGGACTGCATACGTAATTAAACAAATAAAGAAATAAACACGCATGCGTGGAAAACAAAATATTAACAAAATATGTATTTTTTTTCTTTTCTACTTGTAATAAACCACCGAGGGATCTGTGAACAAAACATTGTTTTTTTAAAACAGTGTAAAACCATTTCCCCTTTTTCTTCGTTTAACAAAATACTCGATTCATTAAAAACATATTTAACGGATATATTTAGAAGAGCAGTTTATTAATAGCCTGTGACAAACCCAATACATAAATTTAGAAATCACAAACAACAAAACCATCAAATTCTAATTATGAAGCCAATATTTCTATATGTGACTGAGTTCGTTTATGTCGGCTGATATTTAAAAGACCCGCAGCAGACTGATTGACATGAATCACTGCGGTTTAAAAGGCGTTCTGGGTGATCACGAAGCAGCGTTTCAAACACACGTCACAGTGCAGCTCCAGCTAGCACAAAATCTGGATGTTTTTAACTATGTTCTTAAATATGTTCTTTTCCTATTCTTTACACGTGTTAGCTCTGCCCCGTACCCTGCGTATTGAACATGCAGTTATAGGGGGTCCGGATACCACATGTATATTTATACACCACGTTTAATAGAATAATCATACACCGTAGTAGGATATAGAACATCCTGCTTGAATACATTGAAGCATCCGAGTAAGATTTTTTTTTCACAAAATTACTAATGATTACGTTTTTGCATGGAAAATATGACAATATTTACAGTATAGTAGGGGTCTCCAATCCTGGTCCCGGAGGGCAGGTGTCCCTCTTCGTTTTTGTTCCAACTGTACCATAAATTTCTTAACTGGGGCAATTAAGTGCTTATTATAAGCCAAATTGGGCCAATCAATTCAGTTAGGGTACAGCTAGAACAAAAACCAGGAGGTACACCAGCCCTCCGGGACCAGGACTGGAGACCCCTGCAGTAGAAGGTTATTGCTAGGAGTCACTAACGTTACTGGTGGAGAGTCCAGTACACTAATGAGTACAGAGTAGCATAGCCTGCCAGGTACTCACATACCACACAGTGGGCGCCTGCAATGCGCTCAGAAGCACTTGTAAGCCTATGTATTACAGTAAGCTCACAGCCCTCTTCGTGTTGCGTGCCAGGGGGATCGTGAACGTGGCCTCCTCCAATCTGCTCACAGACTCCAAGAACGTGCAGCTGGTCCTGGACCCGAGCCTGCAGCTGCTGAGCCGGAAGCAGAGGAAGCTGATTCGGCAGAACCCGGGAATCCTGCACTCCATCAGCAGCGGCGTGCAGAGCGCCATCAAGGAGTGCAAGTGGCAGTTCCGTAAGCGCCGCTGGAACTGCCCGACCGCGCAGAGCCCCAACGTCTTCGGCAAGATCGTCAACAGAGGTAGGATCATGGCAAGAACAATACACTGCTGTGCAAGTAATATTATAATACTACTACTAACAATGAGTGAAGCCTCTCTGGTGCCAGCAGAGTAGAGCAGAGCCTGCTTGTCACCTTTAGCACAGCGTAGCAAGTGAGGTGTTGGTCTCTGAACGTCTTTAAAACTTACCTCTCAAACAGAAAACATTTATTATTGCTCAGAGGCATGGATACTAAACTTATTTTTCAATGAAACAATGGTGGGGAAAATCTATTATCCAGTGTCCCGCTAGGGGAGAGCTGTGGGACGATCGCCTGATGGGAAACTGCACCCCCTATGTGCAGCAGTATGAGTTATCCATCTTTGCTGAAGAATTCTCAAGAAACTGGGAAACCGTCAGTGCTCAATATTGCTGGCAACTGAGGGCTACCAAACTATCACCTGTGACCCGCGCAACCCAATTTGAACCCAGGCCTCCGGGTGTGAAAGGCAGGAGACGCCAGTGAATTAGCCTGCTCTCTGAGCCACCTAGCCCCCTTTCCCATTAAATATGGAGCCGCAAATAAAGGGACGGAAATAATCAGAGCTGGACAATCCCTGCCTTTAGATTTGTGACCATAATGACTAGCTAGCAATCATGGGAATCAGGCTCCAATCAAGCAGAACACAGGCGTTATCCAGCCAGTAATACTTCTCAGAGCCACTCTTAAAAACTCTGCCTGAGCCAGTTCGAGGTGGAGAAGAACTGTTCCAACTTTTCCTCTTTAGAAGGCACAGCCCCTCAACTTTGGCCAAGTGTCTGTCGTCAGCCACAGTGATTTATCAGGGCTCCCTGCTCTTTTTCTGTTTAGCATTATAATGCAGTGTCTAGGTTTAAAATCCAGAGAAGTGGCTTTCTATTATGTCCAGGTCAACATGTCACTCATGCATTACCAATTGTAACCCATTAACTACTAGCGGACAGAATGTTCCAGCACACTCAGTAATGCATGGGCTGCAGGTTTGTGACATCAGAACATCATCACCTCACAGTGTCTTTTTAATGCATGACACAAGTGACAAAGACGCACCAAAAAGATAACTCTGATCTTTTTTATTTGACTTTTTTTTAAAATCTTTGTTGCTATTCCTTTAAAGGAGTGTTTTTCTTCTAAAACAAAAAAAAACACTTCCTGGTACCTTATCACTTCCTGAGCTGAATTACTACAGTAGTCTAACTGAGAGCAGACGGCATGACCTACAGCACAGGAAGGTACTACACATCGGCAGCCTGTATTTGGAAAGTGCCGACAGCACAGTAGAAAGTGAAGATTGATCATTTTTACCTTTACCTTTTCATAGCGTTTGCAACCATGCTGAGTTGCTCATGCTGTCATTTCTAAAATATTGTTTTGTTTTTCAATACGTGTATTAAAGTGCTTTGAGCTGAGTTCAGGAACTGACTCGTATAACACAAACGAGATCCACTTAAGTGTTTGTGTAGCCAGCTAATGATCAGCCGCCTTTGATCAAGTTTCCTTTTGTACTGCTGGCAATACACAGAGCTGTGCACTAGATGGCGCTAGATCTTACTCAAGAAGCTGTAATCAACAGGTGTTCTTTTCCAAAAGACATGTATATAGTTTTAGTTGCTAATGCTAACAATCGGTCAGACAATTGATTTGAAGCTGTGGTTAAATACTCACGGTATTGTCTCCGGGGGTCCAGGCTGCAGGGAAACTGCATTCATCTTTGCCATCACCAGCGCCGGTGTGACGCACTCCGTGGCTCGCTCGTGTTCCGAAGGCTCCATCGATTCATGCACCTGCGATTACCGGCGGCGCGGCCCAGGCGGGGCGGACTGGCACTGGGGAGGCTGCAGCGACAACATCGACTTCGGGAGAGTGTTCGGAAGGGAGTTCCTGGATTCAAGCGAGAGAGGGAGGGACCTGCGCTACCTGACCAACCTGCACAACAACGAGGCTGGGAGAATGGTAAAGGACGGGCTTTTAAAACATAATCTGATATAATATGAACAGAGGCAAGCAGTGCATTACAATACTGTAAATTAGTGAGTAATGTAATGCTTTTTAGACAGTGATAACGCTTTAGTGTATATATATATAAATCATTTCTACAGGGTACAGCAGCTCTGTATTTACTGTGGGATGTTAGGAAGTTTGTTTCTATGAAAGCTTGCTAATCTGTAACTTCAGAACTGAATTGAAATATTGCACACTAATAAGCACAGACTGTTCTATCAAATAATTCTCCTGAGACACTCCGAAACGCTCCCCCTACTGAGTATTAGCTGCTGTGCCTGGCAAACATGCCTTTCATTTCCAGCCATATTTAGAAAAATCAACTCCCAGTTCAATCCCAGCCTGAGCAAGTCACTTCACCTCCTCGTGCTCCGTCCATCGGATGAGACATAAAACAAACGAGGTCCTATTGGAAGTGACTCCGCAGCAGCAAGTCTCTGTATGTCGCTTTGGGTAAAAGCATATATTAACTGACTAAATAATAATAATAATAATAATAATAACAATGATTTGCAGTTCAGCTCTGAATCTTTAATCAGAGGTGTCTGTGTGCAGGTCTTGGCAGAAGCTCTCGTGTTGGTGCTCTATCAAGGGAACTGCACACCTTGGCATTACTTCCACAGTTAGATGAAGTCCCAGGCTGTGAGTGAGCAGTGTTGTGTTGTGTGGCTCCCGGGTGGAAGTGTCCCTCTAGGTTTGCTCAGGGTCATTACAGGACAGGATGCATTGGAACAGATTAGCTCCAGGGGGCAGCCTGCTCTCTGAAGCACAGCAGGGATAAAGGCGCTCAGCAAGGCCCTTCACAATGCCTGGGTGAAAGCAGTTGCTGAGATGGTGTATTGGAGGGAAAAAACAAGCCTGCATGCCTCTTCCTGCCTTGAAAGAAAATACATTCCCCCTGAGGGTAACTAAGAGTAAGCCAAGCACGGGACACTGAGGGTATAGTGAAAGTGCAGGATAAAGGAGAACACTGGAAAATGTTTAAACCATGCATAGTATGAAGGAGCAGTTTAATCACAGAGGAGTATGGCACAGGAAACATTATTAATGTATGAGAACAGAGCAGGGTACAGCACAGAGGAGCAGGGTATGGCACAGGGGAGCTTGGTATAGCACAGGGGAGCAGGGTACAGCACAGAGGAGCAGGGTACAGCACAGGGGAGCTGGGTGCAGACAGGGGAGCAGGGTACAGCACAGCAGAGCAGGATACAGCAGAGGGGAGCTGTGTTCAGCACAGGGGAGCAGGGTTCAGCACAGGGGAGCTGGGTACAGCACAGGGGAGCAGGGTGCACCACAAGGAAACATGCATTGTAAAACATGGGTGCAGGGTAAAACTTAATGAAGTATGTTAGTGCAAGTTTAACTCCAGCATATGCAATTGTTATGATATACTGTATGCTGTTATTCTGCATGGAGTCCCGCTCATCCGAAAGACTGAAAGGGGACCCAGCCCTGACTCTCTGCTCTCTCTCCCTCCCAGACGGTGTTTTCGGAGATGCGGCAGGAGTGCAAGTGTCACGGGATGTCCGGCTCGTGCACGGTCAAGACCTGCTGGATGCGGCTGCCCACCTTCCGCACCGTGGGGGACTTTCTGAAGGACCGCTTCGACGGGGCGTCCCGGGTCATCTACGGCAACAAGGGGAGCAACCGGGCCTCCAGGGCAGACATGAGGCACCTGGAACCCGAAAACCCAGCCCACAAACTGCCCTCCCAGCGGGACCTGGTCTACTTTGAGAAGTCACCCAATTTCTGCACCTACAGCGGGAAAACAGGCACCATCGGGACGTCAGGGCGTTACTGCAACAGCTCCTCGCCAGCTCTGGATGGGTGTGAGCTGCTGTGCTGTGGCCGTGGCTATAGGACCAGGACGGAGAGAGTCACTGAGAGATGTAACTGCACTTTCCACTGGTGCTGTCACGTCAGCTGCTCAAACTGCACCAACACGCAGGTCCTGCACGAATGCCTATAGACGCCAAATAAGCATAATATCCAAAGCTTTAAAAACCCCTCCGAAGGGTAGCAGCAGGCATGGTTTGGCTGGTACTTATTTTGAAGCTCACTACCTTCCTTCTTGTGTTGTAGGTAAGAGGACGCTGCCTATATTCTGAAACAAATTAGGTGGGGTAACACAGGAAGGGAAATGTTGTGAATAATGGGTTTCTGAAACAGAAAGATGTCTATGCTGATAAATGTGTTGTTTTTGTTTTTTACTGAATCTTACGTAGAAAGCCAGTAAACCTCAAGCACACTCTGATGAGATGCATTAGAAACGAATGCTGATGAAACCAAAAATGAGACTGGTGCGAATGCATAAACACACAAACACACACACTGACACACACACACACACACACACACACACACACACACACACACACACACACACACACACACACACACACACACACACACACACACACACACACACACACACACACACACACACACACACACACACACACAGTCAGAGGGCCAGGTTTACAGAGCTTTTGCTCCTGTGTAAAGTTTTCCCATTTAAGACACTGTCTTTGATTTCCTCATTCCAGAACGTATCGCCACTTTTTGGTGTGTCTGGAGTGCTAGCATTTCTCCTGCAGTAGTGAATTTAGCTTCAAGGCGTGCAAAGGTTTTAAAAGCAAGTCTTACCTCTTGTTAGCACTAGTAATATGTCATTGCTCGCTGATTTTGGTTTTAATGCTTGTAAAAAAAAAAAAAAAAACTCGAAACAAAACCAATGATTTTAAAAAAACAGAGCCGCTAATCAGAGAATTAACGCTTTTGAAAATCTATCCTTCGACAGACAAACATTTTGGTCTGTGCCTTCGGCAACTTGGTTTCTTATATTTCTACCTCAGAATTCATGATTTGTATTGGCTCACTGTCATGATTGGAGGTTTTTATGTTTTTAAGAATCGAATCTCCTGGATCTACATGGGAATACTTCAGTGAATAGATTTGTAATATGACTTGTTACGACAATCTCTCTCTCTCTCTCTCTCTCTCTCTCTCTCTCTCTCTCTCTCTCTCTCTCTCTCTCTCTCTCTCTCTCTCTCTCGTCTGTAAATAATGTGCACTGAGATATTAATGGGAATTTCATTTCTGTAAATACAAATATTTATTATGAATTTTTATACTCAAATAGAGTGGGCCAGGGGTATTAAAATTAGTTTGTTTAAGACTGTTGTCTTGTTATGGTGTCCTTTTTATAGCGCTATAGAACAATAAAATCTATATTTTCAATGAATACTCATTAATTGTCCTTTTTTGTACTATTGGCGTGCGTTTTCTTTGCATAAATCTGTGTCAGTTCGATCATTACTAGACTGCAGCTTTGATGAACTTTCCAGTCAAGTCCAGTCCCCTATACGGTCTTCCAGTCAGTACAGGGCTGGATATTTAGCATTGTTGCTTTGCTGTAACTTCTCAGCAGGATTTTAAAAACGAATTTTGACGATTTAACAAACTCGTGCTTGGCAGTAAATAACTACAACCTGAACAGACTGTACTTCATAGATACTCAATACTATATACCGTAAAGATCGAGATGAAAATAAGATTGCAGACAATTTCATCCAGAGGGCTGCCGTGAGACGTAATGTCTTTAAACGGGGACATAGTGAAGACCGTCACAACAGTAATATTTCAAAGCGCTCACTGGCAGAAACTAAAATAGGCGCTGTGTTTTATTCTATATCATGTGCCTTAAATGTGTAACTAGAACCGTTTCCAAACCTCTAAATAGCGGAAGTGCTGATCAGTGCAGGAGGGTGTCATCATCAAACACAGGTGAGGGACCTGTCCTTGGTGCTGAAATTGGATTACCAACGAGAATATCAACTCCACCAAAAAACATTACGAGAACATTATAGTGAGGCCTAGCGCTGCCGTTGTGTAATTTTAAAGACTCAACGACCTCAGGCTCTGGCTACATCACAGGTAGGTGTAGAGTATTGCTGTTAGTTAAGATTTGTTTGGACGTTAATTCATTAATAAACGCGTTGCGTTGTTGTTGTTTTTAATGTAGGCGTTTAATTACAATAGCTATATAAAGCTCCTGCCTCG
>NC_054586.1:947151-954651 GCF_017654505.1 Polyodon spathula
TCCCAGTGAATCTCATTTCTTACATTTCAGACGTCAAAGGTGTTGCTGAAAACCTGGCTGTTTTTGTTAATGTTGAAATGCTTTTGTACGGATAGAACAGTTGCACATTATGGTTTAGGTGTAATTTATTTCTCTGTGGTATTTTTTCATGAAAACGAAATGTACAGCTCTGGCCAGGAGCAGCATCCTATAGAATGAACTCATTTTTCTTCATAGTCGAATGAAACCTCCTGAATAATGTTACGTTAACATATTGAATTACACACCGCTTGGTAGTTTCCCACATACTGAAAGAACAGCTGACAAAAGTGAAAAATGGGACATTTTGAAATCTAACATGAAATACTGGACTACAATTATGGCTTCCGGTAGACTTTTGTGATATCATTTTGTAGTTTCTTTGATTACGTGATGTTTAAAATCTCTTAATAGAACAGTAATGCAGAAATAGTAAAGATTCTTCAGATAACGGCTTTTGTATAAGACAGTATATTTGTTGACATGTCAGTAAGAGCAAACACAATCGTATCTTCAGAGAGGGCTTGTGTGCTAGACTCTGTGTGTGTGTGTGTGTGTGTCTATATCAGTTTGTGTGGGTGTATGTATGTGCATCAGTGTATCAGTGTGTGTGTGTGTGTGTGTGTGTGTGTGTGTGTGTGTGTGTGTGTGTGTGTGTGTGTGTGTGTGTGTGTGTGTGTGTGTGTGTGTGTGTGTGTGTGTGTGTGTGTGTGTGTGTGTGTGTGTGTGTGTGTGTGTGTGTGTGTGTGTGTGTGTGTGTGTGTGTGTATCAGTGTGTGTGTGTGTGTGTGTGTGTGTGTGTGTGTGTGTGTGTGTGTGTGTGTGTGTGTGTGTGTGTGTATCAGTGTGTGTGTGTGTATCAGTGTGTGTGTGTATCAGCGTGTGTGTGTGTCAGGGTGTGTGTGTATCAGTGTGTGTGTATCAGTGTGTGTGTGTGTGTGTGTGTGTGTGTGTGTGTGTGTGTGTGTGTGTGTGTGTCAGTGTGTGTGTGTGTGTGTGTGTGTGTGTGTGTGTGTGTGTGTGTGTGTGTGTGTATCAGTGTGTGTGTGTGTGTGTTTGTGTATCAGTGTCTGTGTTTGTGTATGTATGTGATTATTCCTCTTTCCTTCTCTCCATGGTTTTAATTCCCAGCCCTCCTCCTCTAGCTTGGTGTCAAAGGTGTGCTGTGAGAGACTGTGGGAACAGGTCCCTCTCCATCTCTTCATGCCACCCATCAATTTTACTGAAGCAAAAAAAGACACCGAAATAATCCGTGGAAGCAATTTACCCTCGCCGTGGTGGCAGTTATTGTTGCCAAACAAGCTCCTTCAATCTCTTCTAATTAACTCTCAGTGTCCTTGGTTTTGTGTAGCGGGAGCACCTTAGCTTGTCATCCCCTCCCCTTTCCCTGATCCCCCAACCCCCCTTTCGCACATTCCGATCCGGGACATCCCACCTCCCCCCAGCAACGCCAGGGCAGTCCCCCCTAATCCCCAGGCGCACCCCCACATTCTTTCGAACCGGGCGATCACCTACTTGCTGTTAGGTAGCATTAACAGAACACAAATGGCTGAGGCCAGACAATTAGGACAATGCGAGGTAGCCGCGGGGGTTTGAAACCCAGCTTCATGGGTAAGTTGCATGGCATTTGGGGAGTTTAATGAATTGTCCATCATGCTTTTGAGTGCCGATCGCTACCATTGAATTAATCTGGGGAGCCACAGTGGGATAGCAGACACTAAGTCGGTATTTATTACAGTGTCTTTGTGACTAATTGAGCTAATTATCACTGACTCCAGTGCCGCTTGACAATGGGGGATTGGTCCTGAAAGGAGCTGACATGCAGGGAGTTCCACATCCCATCAAACTGATGGAATAAAAAAAAAAAACTACTTAGCCAGCTTGGAATCCTGGGATCTCCAGCGTTCTGATTCCCACAGTCCTCCTCTCTCAGCATTCCAATCCTACGGTATACCATAGGACCCGATACGCAACTGTGTCAGAGAAACAGGCCATGAAATTACCAGGGACTGCCTAGCTGGGAGGGGGTTATTTTCTAAGCTTTTGATATCAGGTTGACCGTACCCCGTGTGTGGAACTCAATGGCAGTGATGCACAGTCAAGCCCTCTGGTGAGCTCAATAAAACTAAAAAAGGACGGACACTGATACAGTACAGTAGAAGCGCTGTCTAAGATACTTGTCCTGTTCAGAGGGTTAGTGATTTTTACAACAATGCAAGAACACAAGCAGTACTTTTAATATTTTCAAATACGTGCAAACTGTAAACTTTTTCTGTTTGATTATTGAAGGTAGTATGTTGTGAAGGCAATGCAATTCCACACAGGTGATTGTTTTATATCTTTATATAGCTGGCAGGATTACCTCTGACGGTTTTAGGAGTTTTTGCTAGCAGATAGAACCCTGTGCTGGGCAGTCCTGCATAAAGAGACCTGCGTCTCTGCAAAAGAAGACTGCTTGTAAAGAAACATGCCAGTGAAACATTGGATTTCAATTGAAAACTTTTCTCACTTCTGAATTAGTACAGCTTGCTGTTTGGTTTCCTCAGTTTTCAGACACAGGCTAGCAGGTCTTGAGAAGAAGTTAGCGGTTTCCGTTTCCCTGTGGACATTTCCCTTATAAAAGTTTCCTATAGTAAAAGCATAGAAACACGTAGTAAAGCAATGTGACAGCGTGATACGGGCAAGCATTGTAAAGCACAGAGAGGTACAGTAAAGCATATTTAAATACACGACAACCCATTGTAAAATATGGCAAATGCAATATGGAAAAATAAACCCTTACTGGGGTATATAAAGCTACCTTACCAGCACGGTAAGGAATTGCATATTTAGAGTTAGTTTGATGTCTTTGTGCACTCCTTGTAGATGTATCTTCTACTAGGATCCCATGGGTACATAATTAGAATAAGAAATATAGATTTTCAGGATGTGTAGATCTGTCTGATGTTGCGGTATTGATTCCTAGTGCCTAGTAATTTCCCAGCTGTAGGTTTGCAGTTACACCGAAATGAATCTGACCTACAACATAGGAAATGATCAGGTATCAGGAATCGATCGTGTTACATTGAAGAGATCTACAGGAAAGTGAGAACCACCCACAATGCAATGCTGCTAATAAAGAGAAACATTTCTCATAACAGCATGAGAAGATCAGTGTTGAGTTGTTTTTTAATGCAGGACAGTCACGCGCTTCTCTAAAAAGAGGCACGTTAAGGCCAGGTTCTCGTGAAAATTCCTGCAAAACCGTTCAAATCGTTCCGGTTTTATTTGAGCAAAGAATCCAAGATAATGGAGCTGTGGTGTGCGCAGAGTCGATTGCAGCGAGCCAGACCTTCTGGAATGCAGATGTCCCAAACGACCACAGACAAACAGCGGGTGTCAATTTGGTCACCATGTCCTGCCTCTTATTTCATAATGTCAAAACACATGCGCTCGCGGTACTGTCAGGCCCTGTCAGAGGGTAATGCTCTCTGGATAATGTGAATATGTCTTGCATTGTGTGCAGGGGGTCTCTGATGTCATCACAGAGCGAGGTTGAGCAGTTCTGGCTGATCAGACTGCGTAGATTCTTATAAGAAGAGACACGCGACACAAAACATACCAGCTTCATAATAAATCAAAAAAACATTGCAGACAAGACAAACTGGGATTCTGGCAAAATCTTAGCAGGTTGATTTCTCATGCATGATTTATAATATATATGACCTTGATGGTTATTAATCCACACACACACACACACACACATACACACATACAAACAATTAAACCATTCAATTAAAAACAGGCTAATACAGAATTTGATCAAACCAAAATCAAACATGTAAGATAGAAAAGCTATTTTGTAAAAAAAAAAAAAAAAAAAAAACAGTAAGAGTCCCAGCTTCCCCGACAGAAGAAAGCAGAGCATCCCATAATTTAGGAGCAATAATTCCTGTAAGTAATTGGGTGCTAATCCATTCAGAGCCTTACAAGTTAAAAGCAACATCATAAAATCAATTGTAAACTGCTATATGAAACAAAAGCATGCATTAGCCTTTCAGCATCAGATACAGAAATAATAGGACTTAGCTATATTTCTCAAATGATAAAAGGATACTTTATAAGCTTCCTAATACGACTCTCAAAGACGACCCCCAAATCTTCTAGTTTTTAGTTCTGATAAGAGGCTGCTATAGTCGAACTGGTTCTGAGAGCCCACTATCCTACAGAGACCTTCCCTTTAAATAAGCCATTAGCTGACAGTAGACAATAGGGTTAGCGCTAATAAGAAAACAGATTTGAAAAGGCTTGGTTACCTCCCCTTCCAACCTTAGCTGCTTGCCGTGGCAGAGTGCACTATTACCCTATAACTAGCAGGGTTCTGTAGCTGGAATGTTGGTTCCAAGACTCAGCATTACTTCACAGGCACAGATTTATAGGAATACCCTTACTGTATAACATGTTGGCTGTCTCTTTTACTAACGTTAATAAAGCAAGCCTGCTTGCGTAAGTTACATAGCAAGAAATATTGTATAGCTGAATGCACATTGCAGCAATGCTGCTCTCCAAAAATGCTTCTTTTAGTTTTTTATTTTAATATATATATATTGAGTTATGATGAATGCAGTTGGGTTCCAGATGCCACATGTTAGGTGCGAGGGCGTTTGGGATACTCAAGGGGCCGTCTACAAATTCCCGGAGAAACATTTTAATGAGAAATCTTGCCTGCCTTGCGCTCCCATTCGCTATGGACTGCAGGTTTGAAGGAAGCACCTGTTACAGAAAACATATCTTTTCGTTTGATAAGATCTGGGTTAACTAGGTTAAAGACAGCTCTGTCCTCTCTTACTTTCAGGTAGTCTGTGCTGGCCTAGGACTTGAAATCAATTCCTTATGTCCTGTTTTCACTTGCACTGCCCCCTTTCATGTGCTGAAAATCAATCAGATATGCTTTTTTTTTTTTTTTTTTTGTACACAACAGATTTAGTTTCTTCCCGATAACTAATCACTTCCTGTGTTGTAGGTCAGATTTACCCTGGCTGACCATCAGGATAATTTCAATGGTCCAATGGCTGCTCTGGCGGGAAAGGGAAGCAAAATCGTCAGTCACCATGGTGCCCCCTACTGACCAGGCACCCAAGCTTTAAAAATTGATGTTGATCGGGGGTCCCTGAGTAGCTTGCAGGGTATACAGCCAGGGGAGGGCAGGTTCGCATCTTGGTGTTGCGACGTCACCAGTCCTTGTTGGGGATTCTGGAGGGCGTGTCATACTGGCTGTGGGACTGCTTCTCCTCATCGCGCTACAGCGGACCCTGCTGGCCAGGCGCCTAGTGAACTCCAGCAGACACTTGCAGTGCTGGCCTCCAGAGGGCGTTAGCACACTGACTTCTACTCCCGAGTTCCTGGGTGTAGAAGAGGGTGTTGGCTCGGTCGAGGGATCGGAGGACACCCGCTGAACCTTCAGTTCTGCTGAGCTGCGTGGGGAATCGCTACGGTGAGGAGAAAAAATAATTGGGTATTCTAAATTGGAAAGAATATCCGGGGTAAAATTAAAAGAAAAAAATATTTTGATAATGAATTAATATAAATAAAACAGTGGCACATTTTTGTTCACAATAATTGTGGTTAAAAAGTAGAAGGTTGTTTGCCTAACATGAGATTGCAAATGATTCTACTGATAGAGCTGTTAAGAGTCAGTCATGGGTGTTGGGGGGGCTTTGTTATAACAACCCTCTCTTGTGCGGGTTCCATCCCCCCCACCATTATGAAGGTGTATATAAACGTGTATTCCATAGGACAAGAGCTCCGCTCAGTCCATCTGCTTCAGATCTATTGAGATTCTTTCAGTATTTCTAAATGTGTTTTACAGTTCTGGATGAAATGTCAAAGGCAAATTCCACTCTGTAAAAGAAAGGAACAGCAGATGTCTCCAATACCTCTCGCACACAATGCTTACCTTCCTATCTGTAATTAATCCAAAGCCAAGTTTTATTGAGCAAAGGGAAACCTCAGGTACAGCTCGCACACGAAATCCAGATAAGGGACTAAATGCCCAAAAAACATTCTGGGACATTTTGGAGGAAGAGAACCCTGGTTCTCATTTATCAGAGGGGACAGCGAGAGGCTGACACGCAAGGGGCAGGCAATGGCACCGGTTCCATCATGTTGCTCAGGGGAGACAGCTGGGAGGCAGGCTAGGCAGACAGAGATGGAGAGAGGGAGGCTCCCAGCAGCTGGGAGGCAGGCTGGAGCCCGGGAGGAATCTAACCCTGCCAGATGAGCCCCTGTACACAAGAGAGTCCGATTGTGTTCCCTGGGAGAGCCAGGCTGCTTGTTTGCAAGTGGATCCCTGGGTGGCAGCAGTGACACAATGGCACATCACCTCAGCCACGTCCAGACAATTAACAAGACTAACAGAATACAGGGTTATAATGGAGTGCAAATCCAGGGAGGTTATCATGAGGGCATGTAATGACTGTGTGGGTCATGCAGTGAGAAATGATCCTGGAACATGCAACACAAACTGGAAACAACATACAGACAGACTTAAGACAGAGGGAAACAGATTAAGGACAGAGGGTAGGAGTAGCGAGGGTATGGAATGGGGTACCAAAAAAATGATGTTGATGCTGAACCATTAAAACCCTTGAAGTTGACTTGTTGTGGGAACCAGCACTGATAAGTCTTCTTTAATCTCTGCAGATTTTTCATTGGGTCAATCTGTGTGCAACTGCCTGCCTGTGTGCAATTAAGCTAACACTGCAAATGCCAAAAACACATCAGCTATCTTCATCCCAGTTATTGTTTGTTTTGTTCTGTGGTACCGTTTAAAAGCCTCTACAAGGACAGCGGCACCATAATTCAAATGTAACCCTATGCTCTAGGGTAAATCTCTCTTTAGCACAGCACTGTGGAATACCTCAGGATTGTCTGTGGGTGATAAGTCTTCAAATAAACGTTGCATTTAAGCAAACAAAATTAAGATTTAGGACCTAGCAGACCAGTTTTGACACCTTGCCAACACTCACACAGACGTGTAGATGAGCCGTACATTTTCCAGGCAGCCCGGGTCCTTGGGAGACGCTCCCTTAGCTGCACAATACCCCAGTACGGCTGGTCCTAATCAAAAACACAAGGAAACAGTGGCGGTGTTCGGGAGCTTTGTTCCAAGAAAACACAGACGACATTAATTTACACCAAAACCCAGAGGAACAATGCTCAAAGGCAACAGCAGATCCAGGCTCAGCAAGACACACGCAGCATCCCCATCGCTTCAATCATTGCTCTCTACACAACATGCAAGAATGTACAGTGAGCGAGTAATACAGTCCTCAGCCTCTAAGAGAAAGGGTGCTCCCTCCAGTCCAGGGCAGGCTTGAGGCATGGAGACTGAACTGCTCCCTCTCCCCCTAAGAGAAAGGGTGCTCCCTCCAGTCCAGGGCAGGCTTGAGGCATGGAGACTGAACTGCTCCCTCACCCCCTAAGAGAAAGGGTGCTCCCTCC
>NC_054586.1:955151-975151 GCF_017654505.1 Polyodon spathula
CCACAGCTAACAGAAGCAGCTGCGATGCATCCACAGCTAACAAAAGCAGCTGAGATGCATTCACAGCTAACAGAAGCAGCTGAGATGCATCCACAGCTAACAGAAGCAGCTGAGATGCATTCACACCCTATAGAAGCAGCTGAGATGACACACAGTGTGAATACACTGAGCTCTCTGACACACATACACACATACACACACACACACACACACACACACTGTGAATACAGAGTTCTCTGACACACACTGTGAATACACTTAGCTCTCTGACACACACACACACACACACACTGTGAATACACGGAGCTCTCTGGCACACACACACATTGTGAATACACAGAGCTCTCTGGCACACACACACATTGTGAATACACGGAGCTCTCTCTCTCACACAGACACACTGAATACACAGAGCTCTCTCTCTCTCACACACACACTGTGAATACACAGAGCTCTCTCTCTCACACACACACACTGTGAATACACGGAGCTCTCTCTCTCACACACACACTGTGAATACATGGAGCTCTCTGGCACATCTTTCCATGAACACTGAAGAAACACACACAGCAGGAGGAGCTTTTATAAAGACTTTATTCACTAAATGTTTTTCACCTTGAATTTTATTTATTTATTTTATTTCATCATTGTTTTGTTTTTGTCGCTGGCGTGCTGATAATGCAGGACTACACGAGAGCGCTCTGCGAAACTGTTTCTTGTTTTTCCTTTCTCTAAAACACACAATACAACAATCTGCCCCAAATCACACTAACCAGCCTTCACAACAGGGCTTGCCTCCGAGTCTCTATAGTGTCGGAACTGCGCGCTGGAGAAATGCATTGCATATTGAAATGGATTGTGAACACAGCGTGTCACACGGGTTTGTGTTGTGACCCCTCGACACATTACACATTATTCAGGGTGTGTGACACACGGATAGAACTGATGAAAGTAAAGAAACCATTACTACAGACCTGCTTGCTTCTAGCAATGCAAGCCAGTCCTTTTATTATCTGCTGCAATGTCTTCGTGACTCATGCATAACTTCAAAACTGAAACTGTAAGAAACCAAATTAACCAAGTCTTCAGTGTCGTGGCGTCTTGACGCACTGAAGAAGGCACTAGCCCAAATGTTTGTTTGTTTGTCAAAGCACAGAAATCTGCAGCTGGTTTGGTTTTTACTCTCCAAGGGACTCTAGAACCGAAACCTCGTCATGCTAGTTATTAAAGAACTTTCCTCCCAGGTTTTATGAGACTCCTGGTCTCCACAGTCTTAAGTTTAATGACTGTCCACCGTTACTCAAAACGATTATGAAAACCCTTCTTTAACCCCATAGCCATCTCTCCCATCTACATCTTTACAGTATAGTACTCTTCCAGGAGCTGTACAAGCTAAGAGAGGGTTGGTTGTAATTATTTCTGGAATCGAAGATGTTTCACCATTCACCATTTCACCTTACCATTAAACTAACAGTTTTATCTGTGTGTCCTCAGCTACCCCCTATATCTTGCCTGTCATGGTACACTCGTCTGTCCCCCTCCCTGTTGTCAATGGTACGCTCCAGCCATCTCATCACTAAAGGTGAGATCCACCTGGGCAGTTCAGACACAAACACAAGCAATACATAAAAGAGCAAATATACAATAAAAACCACAGCTGTTTCTATATATATATATATATATATATATATATATATCGCTTTCATTAGTAACAGATATTAAAGAGGAGGGAGTCACCCTTTCTACCCCTCTGCTTGCCTTCAATTGAACGAAACGCCCCGATCCCAACACTCGGCAGAGTACAGGACCCTTCAACACAGTCGTGGTTCTGTCTTTGAAACTCAGACGAGCAATCACACCAACTGCAATCAGAACTATGCTGGACTTTGTTTTATGATGTGGATTATACTGATGTCCACTGGGGCTAAAGTCATTGCAGACATAAAAGATAAACTTAGTTAAAAACAAATAACACTCAAACAGCACTTTAGCCAGATTTTAAATCGCTAACCAAACCGTTCCATACATCTTACCAGTTTTGCCCTGAGCCGCACAGACCTCAAACGTGCAGTGTTGAAAGAAACACATGTTCCAGTACATATGGATTCTCCTTTCAACACACCTGACCCTACACCAGGCTAAAGAAAGTTTGCATGCCTTGCTCACGAGGAATCTGTTACACTTCCTAGGTCACCGCTGCAGTGTCCTCAGGGTCACGTCCCTGGCTGACAGCATGATAGGGGAAGCTGGCTGGATAGGAAGGAAGACGTTAACGTGACCAAGTGGAAGTGCAACACTACCTGAAAACAAGGCTCGCAAACAGAGATTTCTTTAACCTAGTGTAGTATCAGGGATCCTGCTTACTAGAGCATGTGAGATAAGAAATGGACGTGCACAAGAGGTCAGATTTATGAAACGATTCTCGGATGTTTCCCATTCAGCATAAGCTGACAAAGTAAGCTTTTTTAAAAACACTGTTACAGGGGTTTCAACAGAGACAACACTTAAGAAAGCCGTCTGTCACCGCAGTGAAAAAGGAAAACGGCAAACAGTGACTTCTACTTGAACTACGACTCAGAGCACACGACTACAGCAACAGGAGAGAGAAGGGGCCTATCCCTTTCACTTTCCATCGTCTTCATTTAAGAGAGTTTGCACACGAATGGAACATTCCAGCCTTTGGGATCGTTACATTCTGGGGGGCAATGCCTCAATGCCGCGGTCGTAGCCCCACTGAAAACAAGGGAACGACATTTAACACAGGGCTCTGAAAACCTTGAAACGTGACATTCCGCCTGCTCCTTCTGGCTTTCAGTTTCACAGACTTCTCTCACCGCGGTACAGTCAGGGAACGTTAAGTCATTTCTTGGACCAGAATGTATATCCTCTGGTCTTGCTGTCCTCTCCATATGATATGTACAAATACAGGGAATTCCTTCTATACAGCAGAACCACCAAACTTTGACATGACTACAATGCAACCAGAATCGGAATTCCCCTAAGCACTATGTTATCCCAGCTATTCCTGGACGTTTCAATTTCAATAGTTTGTTTGATTTTGCATTTTCTCACGTATATTATGGATTTAAAGCCTGTCAAACCACATCAATATGAGTATTGCATTCCTGTGCATTTCAGAGTTACTTATGAACAGCCTCCATTCCCTCTGTGTTTGTAACTCTGAGGTTCTGCTCTACAGTACACTGGAGGGACCCAGTTAGCACAGTGTCTGCACAAATAGATCTACAGGATGAAACATTCAACTCTACTATGATAAAGGGAGGAGTGAAAACGGTACTTCATCAAAACTCCAGAACTCAGTGCCGCCCTCAATATTGCAAAAGCAGAAGGGGCTTTATTACAGGATTAAACCTTTTCTTTTTTTTTGGCAAAATGCACTGGTAAAATAAAAAAAAAAAAATGCATTCAAGTACTCAAGTTTTTTTGTTTTTTTTTCATAATTGTTTTTGTGTTTTTAACACAGGAAGACAGCCATGCAACACACGTGCATTCATACTTAAAAACCAATACCTCTCATCTGTAACATTGATGCTTTTTCTTTTAAACAGTCAGAGCTTTCCTAGCTGCTAAATAACAATACAAAACAACAGAATAATCACATTAATAATAATAATAATAATAATAATAATAATAATAATAATAATAATAATAATAATAATAATAATAATACCAAATAAAAAAGGGTTTTCTTTGTCAATTTCTTCTACATTCCCAATCCTGCCATCTTATGGCTGATTTCTGGAGATTTGCCAAAATCCACCCCAGAGAGAGTCTGTCTGTCTGTCTGTCTGTCTGTCTGTCTGTCTGTCTGCTGGATGAATGTACCTTGCTTTCTCTCTTTCCTTCTCCTTCACTCACTCACTTCTCAGATATACAGGGTAAAGGTATATGCTGTAAAGCAATGACACTTCGCACTTCACCTTGTGAAATTTCAGTCTAAGCTACCCCTAGTTTCTGAAAGGAAAGCGTTCAATAGACATTAGCTGGCTTGCATGTCCACAGGGGCTCAACGACTAAAGCAAGTGCTTAAAACAAAAAACTACACATGCATATTTAAAAAGCAGTGGATCCTGATTGTTTTGTAACACTGCTAATGTTTTTTTTTTTCTTTCTTTTAAAAAGAAAGGCAGGCTTTTCCAGCCAGGGATCTGTAACGCAGACACTGCAAGCACTTCGTGATGAATGCAGTCGCTTTGTGTTCGAGCGACATCGCCCCCTGCTGGTGCTGCCTGTCACGTCTCATTGCTCCAAGCCGCGTACTTTTGTTCTGTATATCCTGTGTGGTTCAGTGACTCTGAAGTCAGCGAGGACTGGGGTGGATTTGGTTTTCGTGGGAGCTGTGATCGCACTGTGTGGAGTGGAGAGGGGGTTCAGTCTCTCCTCGCTCTCTGCCTCATTGGGGAGGCACAGGCGTGGCCGAGGCTGGGGCTGGAGGCAGCGAGTCTGGAGGCATGGTGACACTGGGCTCTGGGAAAGAAACGAAGCAGGTTAGCAAACCACATCACCAACACAAACCACCGTCACCAACACAAACCACTGTCACCAACACACACAGACACTGAGGGTGCCGTGGACATGTGTGGAGGGCTACAGGTCAACACTACAACCCTCCAAACCAGACTGCATCCCCACTGTCCTGTTACACATTCAATACATGCTTTAAAAACATGGATATCGGATTTGTCTTCAAAAGTGTCGTCTGCTTGAAAATAACTAAGAAACACTGAAGTTTCTGTTCAGCTTCATCTAGAACTGACAGGACTGAGAATGCAGAAGAGAAACAAGAAACTTCGACAAACGTCTTTATAAGTGTCTTCACTCAGACAGCTACCATGCATTTACCATCGTTTACCTTGCTTTGAATATACCCTGCCTCGCTATTCCTTACAGTGCTTCCCCATGCTTTCACTGTGCTATGCTTTTAAAACGGGACTCTTTCATAAGGGTTAATTTACCAAGCTTGTTTTTAACACACATTACCAGACCTCTCTGTTCTTCCCAATACTTGCCTATGCTTTGCCATGCTTGATTAGTCTGGACTGTGAGCTCCTCATAATGAAACAGTCTATCTCCGAGACAGACTCACCGTGTGGCAGGCTGGTGGGCGTGGAAAGCTGTGCCCCTGCAGGGGTGAGAGGCAGGGGGGGCGTGCGCCGGGGAGGGGTGGTGGGTTGCTGCTCGGCTGGCTGGGGGCCGGGCGGGGGTGCACTGGGGCCCTGTGCTCCGGGGGCCGGGGGCCCTGGCTGGGGGGCAGGCTGGCTAGCGGGAGGGGGCTGGCTCGGAGGCTGGCTCTGCTGCTGGTGCTGAATCTGTTGGAAGTGCTGCTGTCGGGCTCTCATCTCTGCGTACTTCAGCTGCTCCATGTGGAAAGCCTGCCGGTCAGCTAGCAGCTGCTGCCGCTGGTACTCGAGCTGGGAGCGGAGAGGAGAGGAGAAACATGAGAGGAGAGGAGAGAGGAGGAGAGAGGACAGGAGGAGAGGAGGAGAGGAGGAGAGAGGATAAGAGAGGGGAGAGGAGAGAGGAGGAGAGAGGAGAGAGAACAGGAGGAGAGGAGGAGAGGAGGAGAGAGGATAGGAGAGGGGAGAGAAGAGAGGACAGGAGAGGAGAGGAAAGAAGAGAGGACAGGAGAGAGGAGAGGAGAGAGGAGAAAGGAGGTTAGAAAGGAGAAGAGAGGACAGAGCAGAGAGAAAGAGTAGAGGAGAAAGGAGGAGAGGAAAGGAGAGAGGAGAGGGGCTTCAGAAACACCACTCAACAGGACAAGGAGTTACAGAGGGGCAATCGAGGCACTGAGTCTTACTGGAACAGGAAGCACTGCCCCTTTAAAACACGAATCACCAAGACAACAAAACCCTTTTACAATCCTCTTATCAGAACAAGAAATATTATATCACTAAAATCAATTTCTTACCTTATCTTAGTAACTGCAATATTACCACTTCCTTCACTTTAAACCACGGCTTCTTTAAAGAGCAGCATTCTAATCAGCTCTGGCTGAACGGCCACTGATTTTGCATGCGTGATCTCTTGGCTGCTTGCTTGTATGTTAGATTAAGCGTTGCTGCTGTTCAGTGGGGAGCAGGTGAGTGAATCAGAGCCCAGCACTGTGCCTCACCGCCTCGCGCTCGCGGTCCATGATGGTCTCCAGCTCCTCGAAGTGCCTCAGCTTGATCTCCAGCTTCTTCATCTGAGTCTCAACCAGCAGAGCTACCAGGGACTTGATCTTCCTCTCCTCCACTGCAGCCAGGTGCTGGGATACAGACACAGGCATAGAGATGAACCATTGCACACTGCACACTACTGACACAGCACTGTACTATACACAGAGACAAGCCATTACACACTGCACACTACTGACACAGCACTGACCCTGGCTGTGCTGCCGTGCAGTGCCCTGTCACACTGCCCTGGCTGTGCTGCCGTGCAGTGCCCCGTCACACTGCCCTGGCTATGCTGCAGTGTGCTCTGGGTCTGGGTACCTTGGCCTTCACTGCAGCAGAAGCCAGTGCCGAGGCTGCAGCCGTGGCGAGGTTCCCCTCCCCCACATCTCGCTCCATCTTGTTGGTCTTCTCTCCCTCACTCTCCCCCTCTCTCATCCCCTCCTCCGCTCCCTCCTTCTGCTCCTTCTCCTTCTCTCCATCACCTGGAACCAAAAACAAGAACGAAGCAGAGCTGATCGTACGGGTAACATACAGGGTGACTCATAATTGGCACAACTTTGTTGTTTTGAATTCTACTTAAATGTTGACATTATTGAACAGCCCTCTAGTGGCCAAACGGAGCATCACAGGCATTTTTCCTTCTCACTTTTCATGATGCAATGTTGCGCGAATCAAGAAATCGCCCCGTATAAATGTACACTGTACACTGTATTTCTAGGTTTTTAAAAAGCAAACTCTCTTTGCAAGTTGGTCCCGCACTGTCTTGCCTGCTGGTCCCGCTCCCCTGTTAACCTGTGACGAATCTTACCCATCTCCGAGTCTGCTTGCTCTCCCTCCTCTGTCTCTCCCTCCTTCCCTCTCTCCTCATCCTTCTTATCGCCCTCCACCGGCTTCTCTTTCCCTTCTTCATCTGACACACCCTCTCGACTTTCCTGAGGAGAATTTAAAAAAGTCTTGCAGTCCACCACATGGTTCTGAATGGTGAAGGCATTATTACAGGGCATTCAATGAGGTACACAGAAGGGCAGCTAAGATTCCACACAGCAGGGAAACAGCTTTACGCTGTTCCAGTAACTGACCAGGAAACTAGCTGTCTATTACCTAAATATATAGACAGAGACAGAGGCAGACAGACAGACAAACAGCCCACTCCAGTTACCTTGGGCTCCCTCTTTTCCTCTGATGGCTGGCTGTCACTCTTAGCCTCCTCGGTTGTCTCGTCTGGAACACAAAGGGTTAACAATCAAACTGACAGCATTGCTGAGGGGGCTGTGACGTCAGTGTAGGGGTGTGGAGAATGAGTTTCTCTTTCAGGAGAGGTTGATTCTGGGGGTGTTGCTGTATGTAGGAGTGTGGGTTTAGGGTCCTGTTTCCTCACCCATCCTCTCGGGCTCATCCAGGCTGGTCCCCGCGATGCCGCTGCTCTCCAGTCCGAACAGGGGGTTTTGTTTCCCGGTGACACGCGCCGCGTCCTCCACTTTCTTCACATGAGCCTCGACCAGCGCGGCCGGGACCTCCTCCTTCATCCTCGAGAACTCCTCTGAGACACAGACATGCTGCAGTTACATGCCCGGCCACCAGGGGTCCCCTCAGGGGCTCCTACCCAGCATTGAGCTCCAGTATTAACACAGTGCTGACATACTGCAGTTCCCCTCCTCTCCCCCAGGTGTCACTGATATTAGTGCTGAGACAGTGCACTTCCCCTCCTCTCCTCCAGGTGTCCCTGTTTCTTACCCAGGGCGGACTTGGCCGCGGCGGAGGCCACTCTGGGGTCCACGACGGAGGCAAGGAAGGCCACGGTGCTCATGACGGGGTTCCCAGACTGGCTGAACGGGACGGGCTGGAAGGCCAGGGGCCCCAGCGAGGCGTCCGAGTCCTCCAGGTAGGGGTCCTCGATGGGCAGCCGCAGGAAGTTGAGGATGCACTCGTCCTGTGTGCGGCTGCCCACGTGCTCCGACACCTTGTTCCAGTCGTCCTTGTACATCTCCAGAGCCTGCGGAAGGGGGGCAGTCAGTAGGCTTCATCTCTCTGAGGTGTCCTGCCTGCTTTCTCCTCTCACTGAGGCGTCCTCCCTTCTCTCTCTCCTCTCAGAGGCTTCCTCTCTGCTCTCTCCCCTCTCTCTGAGGCGTCCTCCCTGCTCTCTCCTCTCAGAGGCTTCCTCTCTGCTCTCTCCCCTCTCTCTGAGGTGTCCTGCCTGCTTTCTCCTCTCACTGAGGCGTCCTCCCTTCTCTCTCTCCTCTCAGAGGCTTCCTCTCTGCTCTCTCCCCTCTCTCTGAGGCGTCCTCCCTGCTCTCTCCTCTCAGAGGCTTCCTCTCTGCTCTCTCCCCTCTCTCTAAGGCGTCCTCCCTGCTCTCTCCTCTCACTGAGGCGTCCTCCCTGCTCTCTCCTCTCAGAGGCATCCTCCCTGCTCTCTCCTCTCACTGAGGCATCCTCCCTGCTCTCTCCTCTCACTGAGGCGTCCTCCCTGCTCTTTCCTCCTGATGCGCTTCCTGCTCTCTCCTCTCACATGTTTTTCTCAGTCTGTTTACTGGCTTTTAAAAAGAAAGATATTCCCCTGTTCTCTTCCAAAATAGCCGTGGAACTGCATTTATCTAATGCCCGTTTTACCTGCATAGCACCTAACACCCCCTGTTAGTTTTCTACAGCAGGAAAGATGAAGTAGCAGTGGCCTGAATCTGAGAGGATCAGCTCTCAGAATCCCGATTAGAGCTGATAATATGTGTATTATTACTAGACCACAATGTCCGTTTTGTTTTGTAGGGACCACAGCTGAACACAGTAATAAGTGCGGTCTCATGACCTCATCCTAACCCTGCACCGTTTGTGCAAGTGCTCCATGCTGCAGGGGTTCAAGCCTGGCTCCAGACAGACAGACAGACAGAGACAGAGACGCTTCTCACCTCCAGCAGCAGTAGAGTTTCCTGCTCTGTCCACTCCCGGGTTGCGCTGGCCGCACTTTTACTCTGAGAAACAAAAGCACATCATGACACGACCTGGCACCTGCATATCCCCTTCCACGGCTGTGTGTTACACACAGAGCTGTCACTGGCATGAGCAACACCGCCCTGACCTGCACTGTATGTATGCATGTGCATGCATGGAATGGTGCTTCCATATATCCCCAGATTCTGATCCTCGTCCTATAGGTGATACAGAACACCATAAGCAAGTCTCATCACACTGGGGTAAGTGAATATATATTAAGATTATACAACATTACAACAAGAGAGTCCAAAGCTAGCCGTTCCACTCCTGGGCTTTGTTCCGACCCGGTTTTAAATGAACCAATTAAACCTCCATCCAGACCCTGTCATTCATGATCTCTTTTGAGTTAAACCTGGCGAGGAATGCCCTCCAGGACCGTGATCAGGCAGCCCTGCGCTACGCGGTTCAATCTTTATGAAAAGCCTGCCATTGGAGCTCCATCTCTGCTGTTAGGTTTGCATGGACTGGCCCAAGGCTCTCTCTCTCTCTGCTCCAGTTCTGTTTAACAGGCTGTCGCTGTGTATTCACCTCCCAGAGGGGAACCTTCAGAGCCCCGCCCTGGTTTCCCCTACCTTGGAGGGCACGCTCTTCTTGGCGTACATGTCGGTGCGCAGGCCGAAGTTCTGCAGCTCCACTGGCTTCTCCTTGGCCTTGTCAGGGAAGCTGAGCACCTGCTGGGAGGCAGTGGCCTGGGAAAGGGAGAGGGAGAGGAGGGGGAGAGGGAAAGGAGGAGAGGAGGGGAGAGGAGGGAGAGAGGGAGACAGGGAGGGAGGGGGCAAGGGAGGGGAGGAGGTGGGGGAGAGGGAGAAAGGGGAGTGGGAAAGGAGGGGGAGGAGGAGAGAAGGGGGAGAGGCAGAGAGCGGGAGAGGGCGAGGAATACAGGGAGTGAGGGAGAGGGAGAGGTGGAGGGGAAAGGGGGTGAGGCGGAGAGGGGTGAGGCAGGACAAGATCCCATTCACACAGGCACATGACTATCAGTATACCCTTCAGTCACTGTGCATATAATTCTATCATGTTAATTTCCTATCTATGTATCTATTTTACAATGCAGAATGTTTTTTTTCAAAGTTTTGGCAGGGCAGCTTCTCGAACGGCATAAATTTCACACACACTGCTTTAAAATTTCTAAAAACACAATTAAAAATGTGTGATCGAAGGGGTTACACAGACTTTATACTGACTCTCACTACGATCTGCAATGCAAAATCTACAATGGTCATAGAGCAGGGTAAAATAACTACTATGCATTAGCGTGATTTTATAGCTAGCTCCCCCAAATTAATTAGAAAAATAAATACACAACACGGCCATTTGAAACGGTAACGGCGCTAATCTTTTAACAGTGCTAATGTTAGTACAGCGAGGGCAGTGCTAATGTTAGTACAGTGAGGGCAGTGCTAATGTTAGTACAGCGAGGTTTGAGGTTCCTCTCCTGGGTACCTGTGGTGTTTTGGGCTGCAGGGGCACCAGGCCGGAGGGGGTGTCTGCCAGCACGTGGAAGTGTGAGGTGGGGGGAGGGCCCATGGGGGTGGGGCGGCTCTCAGCATCCACCTGATAGTTGATCAAACCCCACTGCTCCAGAAACGCATGCACCCTGCAAGGGGAAACAGGGACCACAATTTTCAGTTATTGTTTAATTGCCCAAAAATGCTCACAATCACCTGAGAGGTGTGTGCAGTGCCGGCTCTCACCTCATGATGGCACACACGTCCCCAGCCAGGTTGCGTCGGCAGGCAGTGGAGGTGAGGTACTCCTGGGGGTTGAGGCGGTACGTGTCGATCATGAAGTTTCGATAGGCCAGGTAACTGCAACAAAAGAAACACACACAGCTCGGGAAATAGACACTGCAGAAACACACGCAGCTCAGGAAATAAACACTGCAGAAACACACACAGCTCAGGAAATAAACACTGCAGAAACACACACAGCTCAGGAAATAAACACTGCAGCAACACACACAGCTCGGGAAATAAACACTGCTGAAACACACACAGCTCAGGAAATAAACACTGCAGAAACACACACAGCTCAGGAAATAAACACTGCAGAAACACACACAGCTCAGGAAATAAACACTGCAGAAACACACGCATCTCAGGAAATAAACACTGCAGAAACACACACAGCTCAGGAAATAAACACTGCAGAAACACACACAGCTCAGGAAATAAACACTGCAGAAACACACACAGCTCAGGAAATAAACACTGCAGCAACACACGCAGCTCAGGAAATAAACACTGCAGAAACACACACAGCTCAGGAAATAAACACTGCAGAAACACACACAGCTCAGGAAATAAACACTGCAGAAAATCAGGTTCAAAAGTAGAAATGAAAAATAGTGAAATAAAAAGGACGCCACAACACGATTTGTTGGCAAAATCAACGGCGTCATGGTGTTGACCACGTGACAGACAACCCAGATCCAATCATTAATTGTTAAGAACTTTTAGTCCGAATTGAAGACATTAAGTGTACAGGATCAGTGTGAGTTACAGTGACACATAACATATACACACGAAGGCAAATCACAGCTAACGATTTTGCTCACACATGCATTAACAGCCAGGTGGTAGGGTCTGTGGGCTTTAGGGGGGTGATTTGTGATAATCTTCAACTGCCACACCTTGTTTCTTACCCTGACCATTGTAAAAGTAATACACGTTTTCAAACCAATCCAACCAGTAGCTCACATTGTGCTACTGCGAATAGAGTAAAGCGCTTTGACAATCTGCACGCTGCACACACACATTTAGGCATGCAAGGCATACTACTGGTGACTGCAACATGATTTCCAGAGGCAATAAACACTGTCACTTACATCTCAGGAGTCTTGGACTTGTTCTTGCCATTGAAGAACTCTGGCAAGGCTCTGCGCTCGATGGCGTGGACACTGCGGGCAAACAAACAGACACAACATCACTGAGCACTCAGGAATACAAACAAACACAACATCACTGAGCACTCAGGAATACAAACAAACACAACATCACTGAGCACTCAGGAATACAAACAAACACAACATCACTGAGCACTCAGGAATACAAACAAACACAACATCACTGAGCACTCAGGAATACAAACAAACACAACATCACTGAGCACTCAGGAATACAAACAAACACAACATCACTGAGCACTCAGGAATACGAAGAAGGCTGGGTACAGAATGTGTTGCTGGGCTGTGCTGTAGTGTGTGTGGGTGTGTGGCTGGGCTCTGCTGTAGTGGGTGTGTTAGTGGGTGTGTGGCTGGGCTCTGCTGTACAGAGGGTGTGTGTTAGTGGGTGTGTGGCTGGGCTCTGCTGTACAGAGGGTGTGTGTTAGTGGGTGTGTGGCTGGGCTCTGCTGTACAGAGGGTGTGTGTTAGTGGGTGTGTGGCTGGGCTCTGCTGTACAGAGGGTGTGTGTTAGTGGGTGTGTGGCTGGGCTCTGCTGTACAGAGGGTGTGTTAGTGGGTGTGTGGCTGGGCTCTGCTGTACAGAGGGTGTGTGTTAGTGGGTGTGTGGCTGGGCTCTGCTGTACAGAGGGTGTGTGTTAGTGGGTGTGTGGCTGGGCTCTGCTGTACAGAGGGTGTGTGTTAGTGGGTGTGTGGCTGGGCTCTGCTGTACAGAGGGTGTGTGTTAGTGGGTGTGTGGCTGGGCTCTGCTGTACAGAGGGTGTGTATTAGTGTGTGTGTGGCTGGGCTCTGCTGTACAGAGGGTGTGTGTTAGTGGGTGTGTGGCTGGGCTCTGCTGTACAGAGGGTGTGTATTAGTGGGTGTGTGGCTGGGCTCTGCTGTACAGAGGGGGTATTAGTGGGTGTGTGGCTGGGCTCTGCTGTACAGAGGGTGTGTGTGGCTAGTGGGTGTGTGGCTGGGCTCTGCTGTACAGAGGGGGTATTAGTGGGTGTGTGGCTGGGCTCTGCTGTACAGAGGGTGTGTGTTAGTGGGTGTGTGGCTGGGCTCTGCTGTACAGAGGGTGTGTATTAGTGGGTGTGTGGCTGGGCTCTGCTGTACAGAGGGTGTGTGTTAGTGGGTGTGTGGCTGGGCTCTGCTGTACAGAGGGTGTGTGTTAGTGGGTGTGTGGCTGGGCTCTGCTGTAGTGTGTGTGTTAGTGGGTGTGTGGCTGGGCTCTGCTGTACAGAGGGTGTGTATTAGTGGGTGTGTGGCTGGGCTCTGCTGTAGTGGGTGTGTATTAGTGGGTGTGTGGCTGGGCTCTGCTGTACAGAGGGTGTGTATTAGTGGGTGTGTGGCTGGGCTCTGCTGTACAGAGGGTGTGTATTAGTGGGTGTGTGGCTGGGCTCTGCTGTACCTGTTATAATCGAACCAGGCTGCGTAGCTGGGGATGATGATGTGGTGGGTCTGCTCCGTCACGTTGTCTTCGTGCAGGTCGGGGTTCTTGGTCTGCTCCCCTTTATTACCTGCAGAGCTCTCCTCCTCATCCTGGGAGGATAAAAGAGAGTCAAGAGCCGGGGAGCGGGCAAGGAATCAAAGAGAGGAGCCGGGGAGCGGGCAGGGAATCACAGAGAGGAGCCAGGGAGCGGGCAGGAAATCACAGAGAGGAGGAGCGGGCAAGGAATCAGAGGGGTGCCAGGGAGCGGGCAGGGAATCACAGAGAGGAGCCAGGGAGCGAGCAGGTAATCACAGAGAGGAGCCGGGGAGCGGGCAGGGAATCACATAGAGTAGCCGGGGAGCGGGCAGGGAATCACAGAGGAGCCGGGGAGCGGGCAGGGAATCACAGAGAGGAGGAGCGGGCAGGAAATCACAGAGAGGAGGAGCGGGCAGGGGATCACAGAGAGGAGGAGCAGGCAGGGGATCACAGAGAGGAGGAGCGGGCAGGGAATCACAGAGAGGAGCGGGCAGGGAATCAGAGAGAGGAGAAGCGGGCAGGGAATCACAGAGCGGAGGAGCGGGCAGGGAATCACAGAGAGGAGGAGCGGGCAGGGAATCACAGAGAGGAGGAGTGGCAGAGAATTACACTCACAAAGGCAGCCGGGCTCACCTTGCCTGCAGTCTCCGTCGCGTCATCCTCTTGCTCGTCTGGGAACGACAAACAGAGAGAGGAAGTCAGCCAAGCAGGCTTTTAAAAGACACCTAAAATGTCATCATGCACAGCAGGTCTTGCATTTCCTTGCATGAAAGACACACACGTTATGGTAAAAAGCACAGCAGAATTAGAGGGGACTCGACTGAAGTCTCTAAAATGTTGAAGTGAGTTGACAAACTCTAAGCAATACTTTAGAGACCAGGCCCAGAGGACACACAGATTAGCGAGGGTTACGGAATGGGTTACCTAGCTGTGTGGTTGGTGCTGAATCACAAGAGCTGGCAAAGCTCAGAGATTAGCCAGCTGCTAGGAAAGGGATGAGCACTGATAGGCCAAATGGCTTCCTCTTGTCTGTAACATTAATTAGCAAACAAAACTTGAACATAAAATTGATAGGAGGGTTATAGGAATGGATTTCCCTGTGCATTCAGATAGGATCATGTGAGCCTTACCAAGTGATGGCAATGCAAGGTAAGATTTACTGGAGATGCCATTAAGGGCGATGGGACTAAGGGTTTCCTGTCTACTCTTACAGGGTGTCACTTGCAGTGCACTCCCAGTCACTGTGTTGGTATCACTGGTGCAGTTTTGAAAGAACACATTCTAGCCAACATGTATTATCCTATCTGATACCACACTGGGTTAAAGAAAGCTCTCAGTTTGCATGCCTTACTTTCAGGAAGTCTGTTCTAGTTCCTAGGTCACCTCTTCGGGGTCAAAGCACGTCAGTCATTACAGGGAGCAGCTGGTTGGTTAATAACAGGAAAGAGGCGGGTTGAATGAATTTCCATGCACAAGCGTAACACTGGTGAAGGCATTAGTGAAACTATTACTGGGACTCTCAGGTTTGTGTTCGTAGTGTGTTTATCCCGGCTAAGACTACATTTCTATATACAGAGAGGAGGCGGGGCTGAAACACTTGAAAGACACATGATTGGAATGGAATGAGGGTGGTGGTTCAGCGCCTGGCAGTTAGGATTCTCCAGCAAGCTCAAAGCAGCTCACTGGTAGATAACATTGAAGCTACTTAGAAGGTCTGGAAGCACCATAAAACAGGAAGGGGAACGAAAAGACCTTAGAAAAGCGTCCAGTTATTTTACACCAGATTTTCTCCCCAATTCTGAATGTCCAATTAAGTTTTCCCCTCATCGATTCCCCACACAAGAGAATGGGTATCCTCCCATCCCTCGACCGTGCCAGCTTCCTCTTCTACACCCAGGAACTCAAGAGCAGATCAGTGAGACCGCCCTCTGGAGGACAAAGGCCAGCCCTGCACGTGTCCGCTCTGAGCTCACTAGGCGCCTGGCAGGTAGGGTCCGCTGCAGCGCGGTGTGGAGAAACAGTCCTGCTAACCCAGGGGAGCGCCAGAGCCAATGTGACGCTCCCTCTCCAGGAATCCACAGCAAAGACCGGTGAAAATGACATTTAAAGCTATTACTGACTGCTGCACGTTTACTGTGAGGAATAAAACCATTTTAACTGTGCAGAAACAGCATCTCCTGGAACTGAAGTGTTTCCTGGCTGGTTCCGTACAGTGCAATGGTTTTGTTCCTCTCAGAATGGTGGCTCAGCACTCACCCAGGTCTGTCATGGTGCCTCCCTTCACTGGAGCCGACTCTGAATCCTTTTTCGTGTTCACTGTTGAGAGAGTGACAGAGTTAGGGACCCCACCCCCACATTCTGAACTGAAATGCTGGGGTTGGTTCATTTTACAGAGCAACAGCGGCCCCTGCTGGTCAGGGTGAGGGCAGCAAGGCGGGGCTCCGTGGCTCGGCAGCTTGGACAGACAGCAGGAAGGGATGACACACATCGGTGGGGTTTTCAAACTAGGCATATCAATCACAAATACCGTTTGCAGCCGATTGAGTGTATTAAAAACGATTGGTTTTAAACCTAATCAAATGTAATATTCGATGAGAGGGATTCAATCTGCACAATACTGCAGCGAGTGCTCTTTCTGCTGTGCTGCAGGAAACACAGACAGGGCTCAGAGAAGATCCAATACCTGTATAAGACACCTCAGAGTGAAATCAGGACCATGGATAGTTTTCGACTGGCTGTTTGGACATTTTGACAAAGTTAAAAAACTAGAAATAGAGAGAAGAGCAGATCTTCACACAGAGAGTGGTGAGGGGATGGAATGGGTTACCTAGTCATGTTGTTGAAGGAGACTCTTCTTCACACAGAGAGTGGTGAGGGGATGGAATGGGTTACCTAGTCATGTTGTTGAAGGAGACTCTTCTTCACACAGAGAGTGGTGAGGGGATGGAATGGGTTACCTAGTCATGTTGCTGAAGGAGACTCTTCTTCACACAGAGAGTGGTGAGGGGATGGAATGGGTTACCTAGTCATGTTGTTGAAGGAGACTCTTCTTCACACAGAGAGTGGTGAGGGGATGGAATGGGTTACCTAGTCATGTTGATGAAGGAGACTCTTCTTCACACAGAGAGTGGTGAGGGGATGGAATGGGTTACCTAGTCATGTTGCTGAAGGAGACTCTTCTTCACACAGAGAGTGGTGAGGGGATGGAATGGGTTACCTAGTCATGTTGTTGAAGGAGACTCTTCTTCACACAGAGAGTGGTGAGGGGATGGAATGGGTTACCTAGTCATGTTGCTGAAGGAGACTCTTCTTCACACAGAGAGTGGTGAGGGGATGGAATGGGTTACCTAGTCATGTTGCTGAAGGAGACTCTTCTTCACACAGAGAGTGGTGAGGGGATGGAATGGGTTACCTAGTCATGTTGCTGAAGGAGACTCTTCTTCACACAGAGAGTGGTGAGGGGATGGAATGGGTTACCTAGTCATGTTGCTGAAGGAGACTCTTCTTCACACAGAGTGGTGAGGGGATGGAATGGGTTACCTAGTTGTTGATGCTGAATCACTGGGATCCTTTATCTTGAGATCAATCTACTAGGAACAGGACGAGCAGGGACGGGCCGAATGGCCTCCTCTCGTTTGTATGTTCCATTGTGGTCTCTCTACAGGTGTGAGTGGTCCCGCCCTGTTGAGACGCACAGCAATGCAGGGCAGGCTGCCTGTGTGCAGTACCTGTCTTGGGCAGGGTCACCTCCTCCACGTTGGGCACTGGCGAGGGCTCGTCCATGTCCTTGGTCAGGTCCTCCTGCTCCTCCTCGCGGTGTCCGCGCTTCGACTTGGTGTAGGGAGTGGAGGGACTGCGGACACACACACACACACACACACACACACACACACACACACACACACACACACACACACAGATTAACCCTTTGCAGTTCTATGTCGGACCTCGGCCCTTGAAAGGTTTTCTAGACCTGTGCTTGACGTCTTTTTGATGGTGTCACACAGGGTCCGACATTGGACAGAAAAGGGAAAATTGTAATGTCGGACCCTGTCTGACACCATCAAAAAGATGTCAAGCACAGGTCTCTAGTCATTTTTGCACCAGAAAAAGCAGAGAAAACCTTTCAATGGCCGAGTGAGACCGATAGGAGCTAAATGAAACCGAAAAAAAAGGGTGTATCTCATATCCCCTCCAATACAGAGATAACAAAGACATAACACAGGAGATAGCTGCTTCTGCATCCTGCGCTCAAAGAACATCACTGACATTTGCAGAGTTTTTTGAGATGTTACAGTAATACAATAATGACTCGGATCGCATTATTGAGGAGTTTGGTGATAAAACGAGTGATCAGGAGAGGATTTATCAGTTTGCACGTCTATAAAGAGGTATGTGAAAAATACAGCGAACAAGGGGTGGGGCTTGGCTGGAGATGCAGTACTGAGTGTCCTTTTGCGATTCAATGCATTTTAAACCTGTTGTACTCTGGAAAAAATATTTTAAACAGCGCGTGTAAAATAAACAGCGTGTGTGAAAATAAATTGGACCTGATGAGCCTGACAAGCGCTGAATAAATGAACCGCAAAGAGTTAAACACAGAACCCTGCCAGTCAGCAATGATAACCCAGGCTTCTTTAAAATGAATTCGTTTTAATTTGAAATCCTGATTATTTACAAAACAGTTCTTGGTATACCTGAAAGCTGCATTGAGAGGGGTTTTGACATGCAGTGCACAGATATTTCCTACGGGACAGCTGATTTCAAGCATTCCCCACAGAAGAGCTTTGTGGGGCGCTGTGTCAGCCCCAGAGGCCTCTCTCACCCTTTCTTGGTGTTCTTCTTCTTGCTCTCGGGGGCGGGGGCGGGGGTGGGAGAGGGCGAGCGCTTCCTCTTCTTGGAGTTTCCGGGGGGCCTCTTGTCCCGGCGCTCCAGGTCGGGGGTGCTCACCTCGTCCATCAGGGTCTTGGCGGAGAGGTGCTTGCGTCGGGGGGCCTCGCTCACCTCGTAATCCTCCTCCGTCATCCACTCGTTGAAGATGTCGAGATCCAGGATCCACTTGGTGTGCACCTGAGAGAGGAGGGGGGACCATCAGCACACCCAGGGGGGGCAAAACACACTCACCTCAGGACCCCTGGGTCTGTATCTGGCTGCTCAGTTTTGTCTCACATTAGGGGGCTCTGCTTGAGAACAGCGCAGCACTGGGGGACAGATGTGCTGAGATCAGCTAGAGTCAGTGACAGTCTCTACGTCAGATCTCAGGCCAGGATTGAGAGGCGCTCTGCAGGCCTGCTGTCAACGGTGAGTATACCATTCACAAAGAATCCAAGCCTGCGGGCTTGCCTGTAAGCTGCCCAGAGCTGCGTTGTCTTCCGACGCTGCAGCTCCGAGGTGGCTGCACGGTGAGTCTGCAGTGACAAGAGGACAGTGTGTGTTCCTCTTCGCCGCTCCCGAGTCAGCGCGAGGGTGGCAGCGGTGAGCTGAGCCTAAAAATAATAACTGGATATTCTAAATTGGGAGAAAATAATAAAAAAGAATTCGCCACTATTAAATTAAAAAAAACAGAATTGCATTTACAATGTAAGTGTAATTATTGTACACCTGCTCGTTCCCAGTTCAGTCACGCATACACAGTTATTGGGGTGCTGACGGCATGCTGATGGGGTGCTGATATCGTGTTGATGGGGTGTTATTGGGGTGTGGGGGTGGGCTCGGTACCTTCCTGGGTTTCTCCACGCTGGGCGGTTCCTCTACAACAGCCTCCACCTCGCTGGCAGGGATCCACGTGTCGTAACTGAAACACAGCGAGGAGTCACGATGCAGGACTGCGAAGCACTCCAGCACAATCAGCTGAAACTGTAAGAACCTTAGCTAACACATCAGAGGCAAGGTGCCTCTTACTGCTGAAGGGGTGTCACCTCGGCCAGTTGGGACTGCTTCACCTGTGCAAAACGATTTCTGCTGTAATAAGAGGCACCCGACACACGACAGGTTAACTCAACTTAAACACAACTGGAAGGAGAGGAGAGGACTCTGTTTCATTGATAATGTAGCAGAATCACAGTCTCAATCAAGTGGACTGGCTGTTCACAATCAACACTTATCCAAGAGACTGACTGAAGAGAGTCGGCTCAAAAAAAGGGACATCATGCGATCCCAAATAAAAACCAAAGACAAAGAGCCCCAGTGAGAGGATCACATCTGTACACAGGATGAACTGGAACGTGGTTGATCCCTCATTCGTGATTTATAAACTGCAACATTTACAGACTCCGATCAGCAGTGATCTGCTTTACCTGACGATACGTACTCCAGGACTGGTGCTAATCAGGGTGTGTGAAACCAGCTATTAGTCCAGAAATGTTATAATGAAACAGATCCACTGTACCTGTCAGGGTAGGATCCTCAGTGCAGCGGTACTGTACCTGTCAGGGTAGGATCCTCAGTGCAGCGGTACCGTACCTGTCAGGGTAGGATCCTCAGTGCAG
>NC_054586.1:980651-996229 GCF_017654505.1 Polyodon spathula
ACTGGATTGAAATCATTCCTTTCCTGCTTCGAATACTCAAATCCTGAATCTGTGTCAGGTCTGCTTTTGCCTGATAATCCCTCAGGCTACACGCTCTGGACCCAATTGTGTGAAACAGGTCTGAAGACGGAAGGGGAGTGTAATATTGCAAAGGTAATTTTAAATTTAAAGAACATTTAAATAAGGCTCCTGCACGGCTCTCCGAGCAAAAAAATATATATATATTAAAAAGAATGTGGTTTCCATGGTTTCACTAAACTAAACTAAAACATGCATCCTGGTGGTGGTAAGTGTTTGGGAAATGCAAAGGTACTAGACACCCCCCTGTGGTTACTAAGTGTATTCCCTGACCTGGCTTCCAGATCAAAGTCCTTTCCACAAACAGGATTTTAATGTCAGTCTCCATCTACTGGCAGTACAGTGTCAGTGAGCTGGCTGGCAAAGCACAGAAGCAATCTTAAACCAGGCATATATCAGATTTCATGTCAAGCCACCTCAAGTACTAGCTTCTTTATTTAAACATATTATTTTACTGTTAATTCTAGTGATCACCAAGATACAGGTGGACCAATCTATGTAACAATGTAGAGGCAACACATGCAAGTACATACAGACAGCCACCTCCTCATAAGCCTCTACAGGGAATAAACTGTAAGCTTTAAACATCACCACTGAAGGAACAGCACTACAGAGCAGGACTTTCCTCTCCATGTTGAGCTGCATGTGTTAAAGGGAGGGCTAACCAAGTTTTTAAAGATTGATGGATTACACTTGTAACAACAATGCCAAGTGCCTCTTTCAGTGTGCCAATGTTCTCTGTGCTGGACAGTTCTACTGTAGTGTCTCCGACCATCTAACCAGCCTCTGCATTATTCAGCACTTCAACCCAAACCATTTACAGGACACACCATCAACGTTCATAGGGCACTGTAGTTATTCCACAAACGCAGACAGCCGAGTAACCCGGACGAGAAAGGATTGCTTACTGCTAGCCTCATGAGTGAAATAACCACAGCGCTCTATGAATACTGTCTGGACGGTGCAGCGCGTTCGTGGTCAGCAGTAAGAGCGGACGGTGCAGCGCGTTCGTGGTCAGCAGTAAGAGCGGACGGTGCAGCGTGTTCGTGGTCAGCAGTAAGAGCGGACGGTGCAGCGTGTTCGTGGTCAGCAGTAAGAGCGGACGGTGCGCGTGTTCGTGGTCAGCAGTAAGAGCGGACGGTGCAGCGTGTTCGTGGTCAGCAGTAAGAGCGGACGGTGCAGCGTGTTCGTGGTCAGCAGTAAGAGCGGACGGTGCAGCGTGTTCGTGGTCAGCAGTAAGAGCGGACGGTGCTGGTGTTCGTGGTCAGCAGTAAGAGCGGACGGTGCAGTGGTGTTCGTGGTCAGCAGTAAGAGCGGACGGTCAGCAGTAAGAGCGGACGGTGCGTGTTCGTGGTCAGCAGTAAGAGCGGACGGTGCAGCGTGTTCGTGGTCAGCAGTAAGAGCGGACGGTGCAGCGTGTTCGTGGTCAGCAGTAAGAGCGGACGGTGCTGGTGTTCGTGGTCAGCAGTAAGAGCGGACGGTGCAGCGTGTTCGTGGTCAGCAGTAAGAGCGGACGGTGCAGCGTGTTCGTGGTCAGCAGTAAGAGTGGAGCAGGTGCGGAGCGTGTTCGTGGTCAGCAGTAAGAGCGGACGGTGCGTGGTCAGCAGTAAGAGCGGACGGTGCAGCGTGTTCGTGGTCAGCAGTAAGAGCGGACGGTGCAGCGTGTTCGTGGTCAGCAGTAAGAGCGGACGGTGCAGGTGTTCGTGGTCAGCAGTAAGAGCGGACGGTGCAGCGTGTTCGTGGTCAGCAGTAAGAGCGGACGGTGCAGCGTGTTCGTGGTCAGCAGTAAGAGCGGACGGTGCAGCGTGTTCGTGGTCAGCAGTAAGAGCGGACGGTGCAGCGTGTTCGTGGTCAGCAGTAAGAGCGGACGGTGCAGCGTGTTCGTGGTCAGCAGTAAGAGCGGACGGTGCAGTGGTGTTCGTGGTCAGCAGTAAGAGCGGACGGTGCAGCGTGTTCGTGGTCAGCAGTAAGAGCGGACGGTGCAGCGTGTTCGTGGTCAGCAGTAAGAGCGGACGGTGCAGCGTGTTCGTGGTCAGCAGTAAGAGCGGACGGTGCAGCGTGTTCGTGGTCAGCGGACGGTGCAGCGTGTTCGTGGTCAGCAGTAAGAGCGGACGGTGCAGCGTGTTCGTGGTCAGCAGCGTGTTCGTGGTCAGCAGTAAGAGCGGACGGTGCTGGTGTTCGTGGTCAGCAGTAAGAGCGGACGGTGCAGCGTGTTCGTGGTCAGCAGTAAGAGCGGACGGTGCTGGTGTTCGTGGTCAGCAGTAAGAGCGGACGGTGCAGCGTGTTCGTGGTCAGCAGTAAGAGCGGACGTTGCTGGTGTTCGTGGCAGCAGTGTTCGTGGTCGTGGTCAGCAGTAAGAGCGGACGGTGCTGCGTGTTCGTGGTAAGAGCGGACGGTCGTGTTCGTGGTCAGCAGTAAGAGCGGACGGTGCAGCGTGTTCGTGGTCAGCAGTAAGAGCGGACGGTGCGTGTTCGTGGTCAGCAGTAAGAGCGGACGGTGCTGGTGTTCGTGGTCAGCAGTAAGAGCGGACGGTGCAGCGTGTTCGTGGTCAGCAGTAAGAGCGGACGGTGCAGCGTGTTCGTGGTCAGCAGTAAGAGCGGACGGTGCAGCGTGTTCGTGGTCAGCAGTAAGAGCGGACGGTGCAGCGTGTTCGTGGTCAGCAGTAAGAGCGGACGGTGCAGCGTGTTCGTGGTCAGCAGTAAGAGCGGACGGTGCAGCGTGTTCGTGGTCAGCAGTAAGAGCGGACGGTGCAGCGTGTTCGTGGTCAGCAGTAAGAGCGGACGGTGCAGCGTGTTCGTGGTCAGCAGTAAGAGCGGACGGTAAGAGCGGACGGTGCAGCGTGTTCGTGGTCAGCAGTAAGAGACGGGAGCGTGTTCGTGGTCAGGTGCAGCGTGTTCGTGGTCAGCAGTAAGAGCGGACGGTGCAGTGTGTTCGTGGTCAGCAGTCGTGGTTCGTGGTCAGCAGTAAGAGCGGACGGTGCAGCGTGTTCGTGGTCAGCAGTAAGAGCGGACGGTGCAGCGTGTTCGTGGTCAGCAGTAAGAGCGGACGGTGCAGCGTGTTCGTGGTCAGCAGTAAGAGTGGGCACGGTGCAGCGTGTTCGTGGTCAGCAGTAAGAGCGGACGGTGCAGCGTGTTCGTGGTCAGCAGTAGCGGACGGTGCAGCGTGTTCGTGGTCAGCAGTAAGAGCGGACGGTGCAGCGTGTTCGTGGTCAGCAGTAAGAGCGGACGGTGCAGCGTGTTCGTGGTCAGCAGTAAGAGCGGACGGTGCAGCGTGTTCGTGGTCAGCAGTAAGAGCGGACGGTGCAGCGTGTTCGTGGTCAGCAGTAAGAGCGGACGGTGCAGCGTGTTCGTGGTCAGCAGTAAGAGCGGACGGTGCAGCGTGTTCGTGGTCAGCAGTCAGCGTGTTCGTGGTCAGCAGTAAGAGCGGACGGTGCTGGTGTTCGTGGTCAGCAGTAAGAGCGGACGGTGCAGCGTGTTCGTGGTCAGCAGTAAGAGCGGACGGTGCTGGTGTTCGTGGTCAGCAGTAAGAGCGGACGGTGCAGCGTGTTCGTGGTCAGCAGTAAGAGCGGACGGTGCAGCGTGTTCGTGGTCAGCAGTAAGAGCGGACGGTGCAGCGTGTTCGTGGTCAGCAGTAAGAGCGGACGGTGCTGGTGTTCGTGGTCAGCAGTAAGCGGACGGTGCACGTGTTCGTGTCAGCAGTAAGAGCGGACGGTAAGAGCGGACGGTGCAGCGTGTTCGTGGTCAGCAGTAAGAGCGGACGGTGCAGCGTGTTCGTGGTCAGCAGTAAGAGCGGACGGTGCAGCGTGTTCGTGGTCAGCAGTAAGAGCGGACGGTGCTGGTGTTCGTGGTCAGCAGTAAGAGCGGACGGTGCAGCGTGTTCGTGGTCAGCAGTAAGAGCGGACGGTGCAGCGTGTTCGTGGTCAGCAGTAAGAGCGGACGGTGCAGCGTGTTCGTGGTCAGCAGTAAGAGCGGACGGTGCGGACGGTGGTGTTCGTGGTCAGCAGTAAGAGCGGACGGTGCAGGTGTTCGTGGTCAGGTGCGGACGGTGCGTGTTCGTGGTCAGCAGTAAGAGCGGACGGTGCAGCGTGTTCGTGGTCAGCAGTAAGAGCGGACGGTGCAGCGTGTTCGTGGTCAGCAGTAAGAGCGGACGGTGAGCGTGTTCGTGGTCAGCAGTAAGAGCGGAGCAGCGTGTTCGTGGTCAGCAGTAAGAGCGGACGGTGCAGCGTGTTCGTGGTCAGCAGTAAGAGCGGACGGTGCAGCGTGTTCGTGGTCAGCAGTAAGAGCGGACGGTGCTGGTGTTCGTGGTCAGTAAGCACGTGGTCAGCAGTAAGAGCGGACGGTGCATGGTGTTCGTGGTCAGCAGTAAGAGCGGACGGTGCAGCGTGTTCGTGGTCAGCAGTAAGAGCGGACGGTGCTGGTGTTCGTGGTCAGCAGTAAGAGCGGACGGTGCAGCGTGTTCGTGGTCAGCAGTAAGAGCGGACGGTGCAGCGTGTTCGTGGTCAGCAGTAAGAGCGGACGGTGCAGTGCTGGTGTTCGTGTTCGTGGTCAGCAGTAAGAGCGGACGGTGCTGGTGTTCGTGGTCAGCAGTAAGAGCGGACGGTGAGCGTGTTCGTGGTCAGCAGTGCGGACGGTGCGTGTTCGTGGTCAGCAGTAAGAGCGGACGGTGCAGCGTGTTCGTGGTCAGCAGTAAGAGCGGACGGTGCAGCGTGTTCGTGGTCAGCAGTAAGAGCGGACGGTGCAGCGTGTTCGTGGTCAGCAGTAAGAGCGGACGGTGCAGGTGGTGTTCGTGGTCAGCAGTAAGAGCGGACGGTGCAGCGTGTTCGTGGTCAGCAGTAAGAGCGGACGGTGCAGCGTGTTCGTGGTCAGCAGTAAGAGCGGACGGTGCAGCGTGTTCGTGGTCAGCAGTAAGAGCGGACGGTGCAGCGTGTTCGTGGTCAGCAGTAAGAGCGGACGTGGTGCAGTAAGAGCGGACGGTGCAGGTGTTCGTGGTCAGCAGTAAGAGCGGACGGTGCTGGTGTTCGTGGTCAGCAGTAAGAGCGGACGGTGCAGCGGACGGTGTTCGTGGTCAGCAGTAAGAGCGGACGGTGCAGGTGTTCGTGGTCAGCAGTAAGAGCGGACGGTGAGCGTGTTCGTGGTCAGCAGTAAGAGCGGACGGTGCAGCGTGTTCGTGGTCAGCAGTAAGAGCGGACGTGGTGCAGCGTGTTCGTGGTCAGCAGTAAGAGCGGACGGTGCAGCGTGTTCGTGGTCAGCAGTAAGAGCGGACGGTGCAGCGTGTTCGTGGTCAGCAGTAAGAGCGGACGGTGCAGCGTGTTCGTGGTCAGCAGTAAGAGCGGACGGTGCAGCGTGTTCGTGGTCAGCAGTAAGAGCGGACGGTCGTGGTCAGCAGTAAGAGCGGACGGTGCAGCGTGTTCGTGGTCAGCAGTAAGAGCGGACGGTGCAGCGTGTTCGTGGTCAGCAGTAAGAGCGGACGGTGAGGTGTTCGTGGTCAGCAGTAAGAGCGGACAGCGTGTTCGTGGTCAGCAGTAAGAGCGGACGGTGCAGCGTGTTCGTGGTCAGCAGTAAGAGCGGACGGTGCAGCGTGTTCGTGGTCAGCAGTAAGAGCGGACGGTGCAGCGTGTTCGTGGTCAGCAGTAAGAGCGGACGGTGCTGGTGTTCGTGGTCAGCAGTAAGAGCGGACGGTGCTGGTGTTCGTGGTCAGCAGTAAGAGCGGACGGTGCTGGTGTTCGTGGTCAGCAGTAAGAGCGGACGGTGCAGCGTGTTCGTGGTCAGCAGTAAGAGCGGACGGTGCTGGTGTTCGTGGTCAGCAGTAAGAGCGGACGGTGCTGGTGTTCGTGGTAAGAGCGGACAGGTGCAGCGTGTTCGTGGTCAGCAGTAAGAGCGGACGGTGCAGCGTGTTCGTGGTCAGCAGTAAGAGCGGACGGTGCAGCGTGTTCGTGGTCAGCAGTAAGAGCGGACGGTGCTGGTGTTCGTGGTCAGCAGTAAGAGCGGACGGTGCAGCGTGTTCGTGGTCAGCAGTAAGAGCGGACGGTGCAGCGTGTTCGTGGTCAGCAGTAAGAGCGGACGGTGCAGCGTGTTCGTGGTCAGCAGTAAGAGCGGACGGTGCAGCGTGTTCGTGGTCAGCAGTAAGAGCGTGTTCGTGGTCAGCAGTAAGAGCGGACGGTGCAGCGTGTTCGTGGTCAGCAGTAAGAGCGGACGGTGCAGCGTGTTCGTGGTCAGCAGTAAGAGCGGACGGTGCAGCGTGTTCGTGGTCAGCAGTAAGAGCGGACGGTGCAGCGTGTTCGTGGTCAGCAGTAAGAGCGGACGGTGCGTGTTCGTGGTCAGCAGTAAGAGCGGACGGTGCTGGTGTTCGTGGTCAGCAGTAAGAGCGGACGGTGCAGCGTGTTCGTGGTCAGCAGTAAGAGCGGACGGTGCAGCGTGTTCGTGGTCAGCAGTAAGAGCGGACGGTTCGTGGTCAGCAGTAAGAGCGGACGGTGCTGGTGTTCGTGGTTCGGTGCAGCGTGTTGGTCAGCAGTAAGAGCGGACGGTGCAGCGTGTTCGTGGTCAGCAGTAAGAGCGGACGGTGCTGGTGTTCGTGGTCAGCAGTAAGAGCGGACGGTGCAGCGTGTTCGTGGTCAGCAGTAAGAGCGGACGGTGCAGCGTGTTCGTGGTCAGCAGTAAGAGCGGACGGTGCAGCGTGTTCGTGGTCAGCAGTAAGAGCGGACGGTGCAGCGTGTTCGTGGTCAGCAGTAAGAGCGGACGGTGCAGCGTGTTCGTGGTCAGCAGTAAGAGCGGACGGTGCAGCGTGTTCGTGGTCAGCAGTAAGAGCGGACGGTGCTGGTGTTCGTGGTCAGCAGTAAGAGCGGACGGTGCAGCGTGTTCGTGGTCAGCAGTAAGAGCGGACGGTGCAGCGTGTTCGTGGTCAGCAGTAAGAGCGGACGGTGCAGCGTGTTCGTGGTCAGCAGTAAGAGCGGACGGTGCAGCGTGTTCGTGGTCAGCAGTAAGAGCGGCGGGACGTGCAGCGTGTGCGGACGGTGCAGGTGTTCGTGGTCAGCAGTAAGAGCGGACGGTGCAGCGTGTTCGTGGTCAGCAGTAAGCAGTAAGAGCGGACGTGGTGCACGGTGCGTGTTCGTGGTCAGCAGTAAGAGCGGACGGTGCAGCGTGTTCGTGGTCAGCAGTAAGAGCGGACGGTGCAGCGTGTTCGTGGTCAGCAGTAAGAGCGGACGGTGCTGGTGTTCGTGGTCAGCAGTAAGAGCGGACGGTGAGCGTGTTCGTGGTCAGCAGCGGACGGTGCAGCGTGTTCGTGGTCAGCAGTAAGAGTGGACGGTGCAGCGTGTTCGTGGTCAGCAGTAAGTGTGGACGGTGCAGTGTGTTCGTGGTCAGTAGTAAGAGTGGATTGGTGCTGGTGTCTCACCTATTGCCAGGAAGAGGTCGTTGACGTTCATGGCAGTCTTGGCTGATGTTTCCATGAAGAGCAGACTGTTGTCATCAGCATAGGCTTGTGCTTCCTAATGAGAAAAAAATTCAAGACAGGTTTTCAAGGAAGTTTGGGGAGACCTCTGGTTGGTTCACCGAAAAGAAGGACATTGAACTTTTGTATCTGTTTCAATTCTACTTAAAACGACAACCACGGTGCATCACAGTTTTTGTGAATTATGAATCGAATCGCCCTGCATGTGTCAACATGTTTAACCACGGAGAACAAAAAATGCAAAACGTTTTAGAACGTGCTACTATTTGACGTCAGCTGGACGGGCAGCTACCTCATATTCCACTGCCCTCTTGCTGGACAGGTCCGCCTTGTTTCCAGACAGTGCGATCACAATGCTGGGGCTGGCTTGTCTCTGCAGCTCTTTCACCCAAGTCTTTGCTCGTGCAAACGTTTCCTGCAAGAAACACAAAAGGGTCAGCCATCGGTCCACAAATACAGTGATTCCACCCCCAGCCACAGCTGTGAACTAGACTGGGCATTGTGACGAAAAAGTATGATAGAAAACTAAATAGTATAGAATAAAAATGGTGATGAAGAGTGGAATTGAAATTGGTTGAGTGGTATTTAAGATGTCATTAAGTAAACGAGGTGGCAGTATCATACACTAACATGCCCGATGCACAGTGTGTGCAATGCCTGTTCAAGATGTAAACGTGTGACACCCAGACAGAGAGACGCCTCCGTGTAGCCACACAATCTGATACTCCAAATAACTTAGGATGAGAATACCAAGTTCCATCAATTCTATAAGCGGTTTTCCAGGCAAAGGAATACAAAAAAAACTAAAACGCAATAAACTCCATGACAAACATTTCAACCAGAAGTATTTTTAAATATCTTTTATTGGACTAACTAAACAACAATTAAGCACAAGCTTCCAAGACCTCAAAAGGACTCTTCTTCAGGTGAAAATACGGTAGACTTGTAGTTGAAATGTTGGTCTCTGAAGTTTTCTTAATATTTCCAAATTCAGCACGACAGTGTTTAAAAGGTCACTTACGGTTTTCCCAGACATGTGCAAACATTTAATTGTGACACAAATGTACAGACAGTTATCTTACACTCTCAGTAACTAAATAATGTGATTACCAAGTTTCACCAGACCTGAATAAGCAGGTTTCCAGATAAATGGAAAGGCGTGACTGTATTGTACATACGACCGCCTTCACTACAGCCCTTTCACTGGGCACAGGTGTGGTTGTGTGTGCTCGGAGTGGCGGCGAGGCACACACCTGGTTGGTGATGTCGAACACCACGATGGCAGCCTGAGCCCCGCGGTAGTACATTGGTGCCAGGCTGTGGTATCTCTCCTGGCCTGCCGTGTCCCAGATCTCAAACTTCACTGTGGTATCATCCAGACACACCGACTGAGTCAGGAACGCGGCTGAGAGAGAGAGAGAGAGTTCACTACTAGGGTTGGTAGTATTGGGGGGGGTCCTGTAGTAATTAATTACATCGCTTTAAATATTTACTTTAATTATGAGATGTTATTGTAAATTTCAATAAAATCTAATTCCGGTAGTAAGTGGGGAGCTTCCTACATCGTAAACATAGCTAGCAGCACACTGTGTGCGCAGTTCGGATGACAGAACTACACACTGCAGGGTATCACAGGACACAGAGCCACCTGCAGGCATGTAATAATACATGAGGGCCACGATGCGCAGTGCATGTCTGCAGATCTGATACTTTGTTAGGATTAGTTAGAACACATAATCACTAGCTTTCAAGACCTCAAAAGCACCCATAGCTGCAAGTAGCTACCAGTGCTTTTGGTCTCATATAATTATCATAAACACCTTGGCCAGTCAAGGGACCAATAAAATTTGGCCTTAGTACTGAAGTTCCTGTACACATTATTCAAAGCATTTGTCAAGAATTTTACTGTAGGGTTATGAGACAGCGAGAGTTTGTGTGGTGGAATATCAGCATGAGTAGAAGTGAACAGAGCAAAGCTGAAAGCACTGAGTGTTGATATAACCCACACATCCACCCACCCACAGAGTCCTAGAACTCTATTATATACTGCTTTACTACGTTACAAATCCACCTAGATTGACTTTTCTTTTAAAAGCTGCATCACAAGATGTTAACACACTTGTGCTGTATGAAGAGTTGTTGCTGTAGTGGGCATCACTGTGTGCAGCAGCCCTTGTTTAAGCGCTCCAGGATAACTGACAGGCGCAAACTGAACAATCCCGAATCCAAGTCGCTCCCCACAAATCTGAACTTTTACTTCGCCACTTGGATTCGGAAAAAGTACAGCAGTACATTTGGGACACAGCGCGGAACTGGTCCTGTTCTGCAGGCAGTGCTGTCTGGCATGCAAGCCTCACCCCCGATGGTGCTCTCCTGGTACTCGTGGAACTGCCCCTTCACGAACCGCAGCACCAGGCTGGACTTGCCCACGGCCGACTCTCCCAGCAGCACCAGTTTGAACTGGCAGATCTTAGTAGCCTGAGACTGGCCATTGGGCCGGGAAGCTGCGCGGCCTGCCATGGCTGGCTGAATTGTGAGGGGGGTGGGGAGGAGGGGCGAGGGGTTGGGGGGCTTCACCGATGGGGCAGATCAGTGGATCTGGAGCCTCGCTGATGAAATCTGCGGATAGAGAACAGGCAAGTAGGTTAATCCTGTGTACAGCAGAGCATGCTGCAGAATCAGTGTGGGACTAGGAGTTTAATACACTGAAGATACAAATTCATTTCACAACCTGCAGGACCCAATACAAGGTGAACTATGATACATTATTTGACGGCCTACTTTTTATGATCACATTTTATTTAAGATAAAATGATCATTAGCAACTGACAAACAATGTGTATTAAACAACGTAATAATCAAGCAGCAGAGCTTGGTTCCCTAGAGAGTCCTCATGCACAGCATTAGTAACACTAGTGTTTGTGAAGAGTTCTCTCTCACAGCATTAGTAACACTATAGTAACACTAGTGTTTGTGCAGAGCACAGCATTAGTAACACTAGTGTTTGTGCAGAGTTCTCTCACACAGCATTAGTAACACTAGTGTTTGTGCAGAGTTCTCTCACACAGCATTAGTAACACTAGTGTTTGTGCAGAGTTCTCACACACACAGCATTAGTAACACTAGTGTTTGTGCAGAGTTCTCTCACACAGCATTAGTAACACTAGTGTTTGTGCAGAGTTCTCACACACAGCATTAGTAACACTAGTGTTTGTGCAGAGTTCTCACACACAGCATTAGTAACACTAGTGTTTGTGCAGAGTTCTCTCACACAGCATTAGTAACACTAGGTGTGCTGTGTATTAACTAAACCATGGAGTATAAAATGTCTTATTCAATTGTAATGCAGTTTCCTCCAGAGCTATATTTAACTGCACGGCTATAACAACACATTTAGTAATAGAACTGCATGGGGTGAGCATGTACACGGTTTGAAATGACTTGAGCATTGTACACATTCAAACTACAAATCACATGCACTCATCACTCAAGAACCTTTTGATTGTGTTTCTGGATACACAACCACTATCATTACAGGATGCATCCAAGACCCTTACCAAAAGAGAGTTTTTCAAAAGCTATCAGTCTGTATTTGCCAACATTCACCCAAAATGTGGATGACTCAAGCATGTGACAATACTGATTTACACCAAGAAAATGTATGACTTTACACTCAGTAGATATATTTATGTAAAGAAAACCACTTTAGTGTAATACAGGGCTGTCTATTTAACACTCAAGCCCTGACACAGGGTAAGTTCACCAGCTTTACATGGTTTGCATTCACACAGAACAGAAGCAAGCAAGCTGCTTGTTTTGCAAAACTGTAAAGTTCATTATTTTCAATCATTTTCTAATTCATAAATGAATAAATACATTTTCCTGATTCTTTGATAGGCTACGTTAAGCCTGAAATGGCTTCACTGCTATACAAAGGCAGTCTTATCTGCTGGCTGTGGACACACATGAGATTGTGTCTGTTCAAGAGGTTAGTAAAGCAGGAACAGCTCAGAGAGCTTCATGCTGTTGAGCCCTCGATGCAGCAAAGATGAATCAGCAACCCAGACCAATGTTCCACAGAGGAGCCTATTTCTGTCAGTGAGCAGTTCAAAGCAAACCACAAAGGGACTGCCTGACTCAGGGCACGCACACACACAGTACTGACTGAACAGGAGAGCAAACAGGAGACACAAGCCCATCACTAACTCCCAAAGACCTGCCTGCCAAGCTGTATGAAGCAGGAGTCTCACACAGTACAATAGACAGGGGACCCTCAGCACAGCAGGCATCAGAGCACAGGACCCTCAGCACACCACTCATTATTGCACGAGACCCTCAGCACAACCCTCAGAGCACGGGACCCTGAGCACACCCCTCAGAGCACAGGACCCTCAGCACAACCCTCAGAGCACAGGACCTTCAGCACACCCCTCAGAGCACAGGACCCTCAGCACACCCCTCAGAGCACGGGACCTTCAGCACACCCCTCAGAGCACGGGACCCCCAGCACACCCCTCAGAGCACGGGACCCCCAGCACACCCCTCAGAGCATGGGACCCCCAGCACACCCCTCAGAGCACGGGACCTTCAGCACACCCCTCAGAGCACGGGACCCTCAGCACACCCCTCAGAGCACAGGACCCCCAGCACACCCCTCAGAGCACAGGACCTTCAGCACACCACTCAGAGCACGGGACCCTCAGCACAAGGTACGGACCGATTATTGGGAATGAGTTCTCCACAGAATCAGGTGAGGACCATTGCTGTTGACTGAGCGAATTCACCACTTCAAGTGAACAAACAGCTGCTTGGGTTTTGCTGCTTTTCTTAGACTCTGTAGAGAACAGCAGGCCACACAAACCCAAGCAGCTGTTTCTTCACTCGAAACGGTAAATGATCCCAATCAACAGCAATGATCCTCACCCGATCGCCAGTACCTGATTTCTGTGGAGCGCTTAATCCGTCATAGAATTCAAAGTTTACATCCTGTGCTATTTAGTGTAAACATAAAATAAATAATGCTTAACGTATTCTGATAGTGAGCTCTTCAATGGTTCATGTTCTCTTTTATTAGATAGGGTACTTAAGTAATAAATGACCAAGCAACACAAGTGGTCTATATAGAAGATACACCATGAAAGCTCCTGTAGTTATCCACAAGGACAGCTGAATAACATCAGATTAATCCAGACAGGGCTGATAACAGGACAAGCTGCTTTTAAATACATCACATTAAACAAGTCCAAATATAAAGTGTCACATCAGTCAACTGTGTCTACATGTTACAGGACAGTTGCTCCATTAAGAATCATTTTTAAAAAGCTGACCTGTTTAGCTCTGTAGTAAATTTAAACCCAATATCTCAAAGCAAGGTTGCCGACACATTTCAGCCAAATATAACTCTGACAACATTCATTCATCCACACTGACTCAATTTTGAAATACTACAGAAAATTAATTAATTTGAAGACAAATATTTCAACTAAAAGTGATTTTCCTGCTAATATTTAGTAGGGCTCTCGGGCTGTTTCGGAGACAAAAAGTGCAAAGAACCGATTCGCGTTTATAGATGCGAAGAACGACTGAAAAGTGTTTCCATAACACTGCAAACATGAAGAATGCGCTGCATCTCAAAAGGTGCATCTGTGGCGCTTACAAAATGACACTCCACACCTCACACAGAGATGCGCATGTGTAGCTTCCCACAGCCCACCTCTCCGGGAGCTGTACCCCGTTAGAAAGCAGGGTGGCTGGCTCTCCAGTCTCTTTACAATCCGCTCGGCTGCGTCTCCAATGTCACTGTGAACCGAGCCTGCAGCAGCTGGTGGTTATAACGCAGCGCAACCCGTAGAAGCAAAACAAGCATGTAAACAAACACGAGAAAGCGCTTCGGAACAGGGGCTTGCTTCAGCGTTATTAAAAGTGTAACCCGTTACTGTCCCAGTCCATTACGCACACTGCAACGAAAGTATTTTACGAGGACGGCAACCCAATGCTATGGAATAAGTCCCTCGTTGCTAGGCAGCGCTATCAGTAGTTATCATGGAAAATAATGAATAATGAATAAATAACAACTCCCGTCTCCCCTCCCCCCCCTCTACCTCTCGCTGGCTCAAAAACAGCACCCCCCACCCCGTCCCAAAGCCGGCCCCCCCCGGCCTGCGACACACCGGCGACACTCGACAGCTAACCGCAAGCCAGCCCGCTTCTGCCGCGTCCTCCCCGGGGCGCTCGTACCTGTCGCCCGGTCTCTCCCTGTCGCTTTCCTCGGAGCTGCGGAGCTCGTCGCGTCTCAGCAGAGCCTGGCGGGCGGGACACTGCAGTGACAGGCAGGCGCTCCCGCCAATGGGCTGCGCTCTGCTCATGGAGGGCGGGGGGGTCGTGCTGGAGAATGACGGTTTTGGGACCCAATGGCAGAATAGCATGAATAAGAACCCGCCCCTGGTGGGTGGTCGCGGTAATCCCTATAGGCGGAGAGGCAGAGTCAAACCTGTTGACAGACATTGAGCTTGGCCAATAGGAAAATAATATTGAGAAAACGTCGTAGTTAAGGCAACTTTCATAAAGTCATAACACAAAAAATATCGAAACTCTTTTGCCCAGAACACATTAACATGTAATTATATCTTAAACTTGAGTACAAATACCGCTCCCGGGGGGAAAAAAAAAAAGCAAAGTCGCTAAATACACGCCCGTGCTATTTAACCACAGCGCTTTGATTGGCGTTCAAGCGCTACACCGTCTCCTAGGTCCCTCCCAATTGGTCAGCAGGTTGAGTGATGTAATCCAATGACATCATCCCAGAATACTTTAACCCTTACCGCGCCAGGCGGATCTGAACAGAATACACAGCGACGGAATTACCCGCTCACAAAGCACAAGAGTCTATAGGACGGGAAATTTTTGCCTTCAAATGCCAGATACAAATGAAATATTTCCTATGCAAGACTTGTCACCTTTAATGGTACTGCCCTTCTTATTGTCCCCATGTATATTGAACGCTATGGAGGTCCCCTTCTGTATTTCTCAAATACTGCATCAGACCATGTTTAATATTCCCAAGCTGTAAATCGGTGTTTGAGCAAAGGCAGCAAGACTTTGTGATCTGCCTTGACGGAAACACTGCACGGCCTACACCTGATGCGGGGTCTCCCTGCTCTCAGCCTCGACACGACAGACTCCACATGCTGCTGGAAGGTGTCTGGGGGGAGCCAGTCACACGAGAGTGTTTCTCAGCCTCTCGAACCCCATCCCTGAGCGGGATGTTTAGTAACCCCTATCCCGCTTCTCCCATTTCTGGTAGACCGTCTCTAATTGGGCTGCAGGGGTCACCTGTCACATCACATGATCAACTGGATTTGTACCTGTAATTCAGGACAAGGGCAGACGGGTCCTAATAAAGCGATCAGGATTGTAACGCATTTGAATGGAAAAAAAAAAAAAAAAAAAAACACACACACACACACAATATTCCAAAACAGATAAAAACTTTGATGCCATTTCTTGGGTAAAGCAGGTTATATAAACTAGAAGGAAGCTTCATACACATTTAAATGTGCTTTTTACATCTCCCTTATTAAGCCATGGTGTTCGCAATCATTCAGAATCAACACTGAGTTTCTCTAAATCTGCCTTACACGGTACAGGTAGGAGGCTAAGCCAAGAAAATACGACAGACGCGCTGCGGCACAGTTTGACCACCAGGGGGGCTGTATAATAATGTCAACATTGAAGCAGAACTGAAAACAGCAGCAGAACAGTTCTGAATTCTGAACCGCCCTGTCGCATGTCCAGTACTGGGGCTGGAGTTAATGAATGGAATGGGAAAAGGGGTTCACTGCCAGCAGTTAGGATTCTCCAGACAAGCTCATGAAATAGTAAGGGGATGTGAATGCAAGGACACTTGCAAGGCAGTTACTTTTGAATGGCTGAATGTTACTTTTATTGCTATTAATGCACAGTGGTAGAACATGGGCTGTGTTTTATTGCCAGTATCCAACTGCTCTAGAAATGTGCAGAAAACAACATTTATCAAAAAAGTTTACAAGCATAAA